>NC_083317.1:33057361-33195591 GCF_963455315.2 Globicephala melas
CCTTGTTTTTTTCGTGGCCAGTACTCCCCGATGATAATCCTAATTGTAAATGGATTTTATCTAAGTATGAGTAAACCATAGGATGCTTCTGTATTGACTACTATGCAAAGTACCAGATGCTTATTTTCCATTACATTGTATAGAAAGCAGCTGATTTTACACTGGCATGTCTATTTTTTCCACAGTCCTTGTATTTTTTTTTTTTTTTGTGGTACGCGGGCCTCTCACTGTTGTGGCCTCTCACTTTGCGGAGCACAGGCTCCGGACGCGCAGGCTCAGGGGCCATGGTTCATGGGCCCAGCCGCTCCGCGGCATGTGGGAGCTTCCCGGACTGGGGCATGAATCCGTGTCCCCTGCATCGGCAGGCAGACTCTCAACCACTGCGCCACCAGGGAAGCCCTAGCTTTTTTATTCTTTAAAATTCTCTTGGTTATTCTTGATTGATTTTTGCATTTTGTATTTACATATGACTTTTATAATTTGTCAGTCAATGCCTCCCACCCCTCCCCACCAAAAAAAAAAATTATAAGATTTTAAGATATTGTATTGAAAGTACTTTCTATTACACCTGAGAGCAATGTTAGAGTGGCTTTATACTAAGGCATATGTCTTGTCACTTATACTGCCACATTTTAAAAAGAGAAAGTTATTTCCATCCACAAAGAAGAATAAGACTGAATCCTTACTAAAAAGCAGTCTAGAATAGCTGCACTGTAGGTATTTGTCACTTCTCATTACATATACAAGATCAGTAAAGAAAAATGACATTTATAGAGTACTGCCTGAAGAACATACAGAACATCTATGGCTTACGTAAATTGATAGCATCCAGGTTTCTACTCAAATTCCATGCTCAGTTGATTACCAAGTGGTCCCCTGGGGTTACTTATGAACCCAGGCAACAGGATTTAACAATCAGTTAAAGAGACAAACACCATCAGCCCTGGAGATGCCATCAGTGAGGGATGTACATGGCATGTATTTTCCATCCCATACCTGGATACGATCATCTTCTTCCACATTAGACCTGGTTATTGGAGTTTCTTTTTCTTTTTCTTTTCTTTTTTTTTTTTTTGCGGTACGCGGGCCTCTCACTGTTGTGGCCTCTCCCGTTGCGGAGCACAGGCTCCGGACGCGCAGGCTCAGCGGCCATGGCTCACGGACCCAGCCGCTCCGGGGCACGAACCCTCGTCCCCTGCATCGGCAGGCGGACTCTCAACCACTGCGCCACCAGGGAAGCCCAAGTTTCTTGACTGCATTCCTTTGCTCTGGTTCCTTCTTAGAATTTTTTTTTTTTCTGAATTTCAGGGTGATGTTTTAGTTTTCTACACTAACAGAAATGTCTCTAAAATTATTGTCTGACATTGTACATAACGTTTACTAATCCTATGTGTTTTGTAGAAATGTTATTTGCTGAATTATATTGTGCTTTTTGTGAGGACAAATAGGAAATATATTATTTTCAGGTTTCTAACTGAGAGAATTCAGTTTTTGAACAATCTTGTTTTTATCTTATGGAGACCATGAATCATATAACTACTTACATTCTCAAAGAAGAGTTAAAATGTTAGAAACAAATGTATAGATTATCATGAATAATTATTTCAGAATCAATTTTTGTCTTAATTTTTTTTTTTTTTTTTAGCTATACGCGGGCCTCTCACTGTTGTGGCCTGTCCCGTTGCGGAGCACAGGCTCCAAACGCGCAGGCTCAGCGGCCATGGCTCATGGGCCCAGCCGCTCCGCAGCATGTGGGATCTTCCCGGACCGGGGCACGAACCTGTGTCCCCTGCATCGGCAGGCAGACTCTCAACCACTGTGCCACCAGGGAAGCCCTTGTCTTAATTTTATTCCTCTATTTTTCTCATCTCTTTTTTATCACACTTTTTTTTTCCACTTATTTTCTTGCATTTAATTCATTTTTTGTATCATCATGACTTATACTATTGCCAGTTTTAAAGTTTTTCTTTCCTGATGAATGAATGAATATTTCAGTGAATATGAGATGGATGGAGAGAATCAGGGAAACTGCATGAGAGAGAAAGGTTGACATGAGTTAAAATGGATTCGTGGGCAATATATTAAACAGATTTTAACCATGAAATCAACAGAGTTATGAGTTAAAAATAATTTAAATAGAAAGGAGAACCTTAAGAGAGGAAGAAATTAGATGGTGGGAAAAGTGTATAGAGGAAATGACTCTGTCCTGTCACTGAAGGGCAACAATGAAAGCTTGGTTATTGTCTAAAGCAAACCATGAAGTAGAGGAGTCAGGTAGGATGATGAGCTTTGCAGTACAGTGAAAGTAGTTTTATATTCTGAGGCCTTTTACAAGTTGGCTTTTCATGTTACAGCAGCAAAAAGATTTAAATTCAGCCTGAGTTCGAGGGTACTGTTTCCTGGCAGAAGACCAAATTACTTGGTCATCAACCAGGAATGGGAGAGATGGTGAGCTGAGTAGTCCAGCATGGTGCCTGCATTGATTCTGCTAATGTGAGACACACAAAACATTGATTACCATAAAGATGGTATGCACTGATTGTCATAAAATTCTTAACCGAATCCTGCAATGAAGTTCACCAGGAATTGGGGACTTTCTTCCAGAAGCCAGAAAGAAACACACACACACACACACACACACACACACACACACACACACACATACACACTCACCTGAGAACAATATTGGAAAGGTTGCACTGAAAGAAAAATCTGCTTCCTGATATAAGACAAAGGAAGATGAGGCCAGAGGTGCTCTAAAGACTAGTGAAAAATGAATGGAGGAATTACGAGGTAGTGCATGGCTCTCCTGAGGCCTGGCTTGGAACTTCTAAATCTGACCATGCTGGTCTTAAAAGGAAAATTCTGGAGTGGGGATGGAGAGGAGTGTGGCCTAACACATAAATACTATCCATGGTTTAACAACCAAAATTAAACCAATGTAATTCTGCTGAAATATCTCTATAGAAATACTGGAAGGTTTTTTAAAAAATAAAACCTTTTAGATATAAAAAAGTTTCCTGCTTTATATACTTACCAAATGCATATATGTCTTAAACTATCAAAACACATTAATGAACCATAAAAAACATAAGTAATTCTGGGGTAAATGTTGGCTTATTTTAATAAGTAATACTCAGAATATTACTATAAGATCATTCCTTAACCTGAATCACTTAAATTCTCTTAGAACCCAGTTCCACATCAGTAAAATAAGAGTATTTGTTAAGATGATCATGAAGATGCCTTCAGGCTCTCAAACTGCAGAATTCTCTAATTATGTATGACTACTTGTGGTTGAGTTATCTCACATTATCTCACGGACAACCACAGTGCCATACATACTAGGAGGCTAAAAATGTTTAATGCATGAGTGGATGTTCATTTGTATTGCTTAAATTTAAATAAAGAAACCTAATAAAATATATTTCCCCAAAAAAGAATTATTTCCCACAAAATATCCTTAAAATATGTCCTCCGCATTCTAATTTTTCAAAGTAAAGACAAACTATAGTTCGCTTTGACAATAATATAACAGATAACAATATTAGTTCCACTCAATGCAAACAAATACTACACTAAAATGTCTTTAGCAATTACTTTCATTTTTTCCAGTGATATATTAACTTTATACCTTGTTTTCTTATACAACAAATATTCATGAAGTAGTTAGACAAAGATGCCACAGAGATATGCCATTCAACCATATGTGTCAGGACTTATACAACAGGTGTTTGAAAATAAATACATAATAATAGTAAGGGGTTATGCTGTCTAAACAAGGTTTGTGATAAGGGGAGAGGAATTCAACTTAAAGTTTGTAAAATTATAATCAAATTATAAAGGTTATTAGTTTATAAATCACTGGAAACATCTTCTGCCTTCAATATTAGAATTAGTGGCTGGCAAAAGAGTACACAGACATTTGGATAGGATAATAAAATATAGAAGTGTCAGTCTAAAGGTAGGTGAGAAAAATTGAGGCAAAACAAAAAGAGAATAAAAACAGTCTTTACTGTGGGACTGTAGAGAAAATACTTTTATGCTTCTGCATGGTTAGAGATTTCTGAGCAAATTTTACAGGAACTTCGGTTAAGGGATAAACTTGGAATGTAAAAGATGACTAGACCCATAGTGAGAACTTTGGAAAGATTGAACTTCTCAGAGCTGTGTTTCTACATATCAAAATGGAATGGGGCCTGGAGCCATGGAGCCATTTTTAGGGGTTGTAAATCTGGAGGCAATCATTTTATCTTTCTACCCACTTCTCTCCACAAAGTCATTTATTTATATTCAAAAGAGATAGAATTTAGGGAACTCCCCTTTCTCTTCCTGAGGAGAAGTTATTTACATTAAGAAGAGCTTCTCTTCCTCTCCTTAACAGGGAGACAACACATATATAAGCACACAGATTCTTATCTTTTGGTTCCTTTCTTCTGGTGTACCACCCCCTTCTGTGCACATGTGGAGTCCATCTGACTCTCATAGCAACACCAAAGGAAGGGGCAAGGTAGGGAGGTGGGGATCCAATGCTGTTAGTGCTGTAAGTGACAGTAACTTTGATCTCTGCTCCAGAAACCTTTTGTATTCAGGACAAATATAATAAGTAAAGATATTAAAATACATATTAGTCACCAAATAAATGAGAGATTTTCTTATACATCTACTACCAGCTCTCTCTCTATTTCAATCACAAGGAAATCTTTTTGCTCATTATAGCTTTCTCTCAATAAGTATGGTTAGCCATTCATTTATTCAGATATCAATCAATTCATTTAAATTTCAACTGGGCCAAACACCTAAAAGATTACAAAGAAGTACGAAACCAAGCCTTGACATGAGAAAAAAAAAAAAATAGAGCTGATCAAAAAATCAAAAACAAAACCCACCAATTAACTAAGCAAGCAAATAATCTTAACTCCTCTAAATAACAACATGAGGTACATGGAAGTATGTTGTAAAATACATTATGATTCCTGCCATCGAGAATGGCAAGATAATTTCATCAGTGAGAGCTTGAGATGGCATATGACTGACATGTACAGGGACGTTTTCTCAGTAGAAGTCTTTGATCTTTCCCATTATAGTGAAGGGAAAAAGTGTTTGTTTCAAAATATAATTACCTTGAAAAATGGAAGTAAGAAGTAATGCCTAACTATTCAACTACATACACTGCCAAACAGTTTTTATTGTAGTACTTATTACAATCAGATATTTTTTCTAGTACATAAGTTTTACTTTTTGCATTTAATAGAAGTAACTTGCATTTAATATGAGTAATTGGGTCAAATCTTAGTTAAACAACAACGAACACCTTTCAAATTTATTTTCTTACCTAATCATAATTAAATGTATTGATAGATAATTTCATTTTCTATGGAAATGAAACTTTCTACAACTTATTTTCCTTGTAAAACTTGTGGTAAAATATACATAAAATAAAAGTTACCACTTTAATCATTTTTGTGTTCAGTTCTGTGGCATCAAGTACTTCACATTGTTGTACAGCCATCACCACAATCCATCTCCAGAATGTTTTCATCTTCCCCAGACAATACTCTGTACCAATTAAACACTAACTCCCTATTCTTCCCTCTTCCAGCCCCTCTTCTGACCACAATTCTACTTTCTGTCTCAACGAATTTGACTGCTCTAGGAACCTCATATAAATGGAATCACACAATATTTGTCCTTTTGTGACTTACTTCACTTAGTAAAATATCCTCAAGATTTATCTATTCCGTAGCATGTGTCAAATTTTCCTTCCTTTTTAAGACCATATTATTCAGTTATATGTATATACCCCATTTTATCTATTAACTCGTCCATGAACACTTGGGTTACTTCCATTTTGGGGATATTGTGAATAATGTTGCTATGAACATGGGTGTACAAATATCTATTTGAATAGCTGCTTTCAATTGGAGGGTGGTAGTAGTATATACCCAGAGGTGAAATTGCTGGATCAGATGGTAATTCCATGAATAATTATTTTAGGAATCACTATACCATCTGTCCCTGTGGTTGCGCCATTTTAAATGCTCACCAGCAATGCACACGGGTTCAGTTTTCTCCACACCCTCACCAACACCTGTTATTTTCTGTGTTCTTTGTAATAGCCATACTAATGAATGTTAAGTGTTATTTTCCTATGATAGATATCAAGATATCTTCATTCTATCATATTCTTCTGAGTAACTGGAGAAAACAGTAATTAAATTCTACTCTAATTTCTGAGTTTAAGGACATTGGTGACAAACACTCTTTTTAATGCCTACTGTAAGATGCCATTCTGATAACTTTTGAATAATAAATGATGCCTGTTTTATAATATATTATAAATTGTAAGCTTTAAAATGTGTCCAGTTACAATCTGCTTTATAATCACATTCAGAAAATAAGGGAATACATCATCTTTTCTTAGTATTTTACAATATAACCAAAGGAACTGCTAACTGGCTGATAGGATAAAAAAATGATAAATATTAATGGTTAACTATCCTCTCTGTGTTCATATTTAATTGGTTTTCAGATAAAGTACATATTCATGGAAATTAAATAAGTATTCAATAATTAATGGCAAATTACACATAGTTTTACTTTGACATTTCATAATACTCCATTAAAAGCACTGAAGAAAATCCCATAAACATAGGCATGTGATTTAAATCTACCAATTCTATTTTCTTTAAACAGGTTATTTACTTTTAGATCAAGAAACTTGATGAAAAAGTTCATTTCATAAGCTCATAAAACAAAGCGATATTCTTACAATAATGATATCTAGTTTTATTTAATAATTAACACCTGAAAATGTAAATCTACTTTGGTTTACTCTCAATAAAAGTATAATAAAATTAAAAATAACCAATATAAATTTGCATTTAAATGGAAATATTTTCTTTTGTTAACCCAATTGTTTCTTAAAGAATGTGATTAGAGCTAACAGTTTATAGTTTTTAATTTGAATTAGAATTCACTTCTCTGCTCCTTACTCAAATTGGTAAATTCCACTGCTAGGTGTATACCAAAGACAGATAAGTGTTTAGGTCCAGTAGTATGATTCACAAGAAACTTTATATCAGTATTAGATATAGCAGTTTAAAACTTCAGATGACTAGGGACTTCCTTGGTGGTCCAGTGGTTTAAAACTCTGAGCTCCCAATGCAGGGGGCCCAGGTTCCATCCCTGGTCAGGGAAATAGATCCCGCATGCCGCAAATAAATGAGCCCGCATGCCGCAAATAAATGAGCCCGCATGCCGCAGTGAAGATCCCGCGTGCTGCAACTAACACCCAGCACAAATAAATAAATAAATAAATAAATACTAACAGAAACCACATTAAAAAAAAAAACTTAAAATGGCTAAATGTGCATAAAATGAAGAATGTCTCAAAATAGATTATTTTACAGCAATGTAAAAGGAATGAATTATGCTACATTAAACAACATGGAGAAGTTTCAAAGATATTACTGAGTAAAATAAAATTATGAAATTTAAAAACAGCGTAAAATAATCTAAGGTAATAGAATTCAGACTAAGTGTTACATTTAGGGAAAGTTAGTGTCTGAAAGGGGTACAGGAATGATTCTGATATGTTGTGCTGTTCTCTACCTTAATCCCAGTGACAATTAATTCAGTTTTATATATTTATAAAAGCTCATCAAACTGTATCATTATGATATGTGACTTTTAGCAGATTATACTTCAATAAATAGGTCAATAATAATAAAAATAATGCAGAACATTTCTCTATTACCTCTCCCAAATCTAAAATTCTATGATTCTATGAAATCCTTAATTACTCTCCTATTCTTATTATTTTTCTTGTCTACGTCTATATACTGTCCCTTGCTTCATCTGCTTCCCAGTCAATATAAATTATCCTCATGCCTGGCAATTCCCTAAAACTTCAATGAATAATTTGTCTCACAGTTATGCCTTCAAAATTTCTACTACCCCACTCTCAACTTCATCTTAACAATCTCTTTTTTCCCCTCCAATAAAGCTTTATAATTTAAGTGTTAAACAGACCAAAGTAGCAATATCACGCATCAATTATAAGCTGCTTTTCTGCATTGGCTTGGGAGAAAAGTATTAGCAGATACTAATCCTATAAATTGGTAATATACACTTTTAACTGACTGTTATATTCATTGACTCTGATTTAATTTTTGATCATTTTCTTTTGAAGTTTCAACATCAACATCTGGAGAAAAGATTGCGGAATAATTTATTTCTTTAAATTGTAATTCATTAAAATAAACGAAGTATTAAATTAATACATTAATTTCTTAATAAATCAAGAAGTTTTACCTATTTTAATTTCACATTTTACTATTTAAAAAGTTCTTAGAAATTAGCCATTATTTGTTAGTATATGTGTTTTTAAAAATAATAAAATAAGATTAAAAACAAAAGCTTAAAATATAGAAAATTCTGCATCTCTTATGGTATAATAGAACACAGTGATATTTTTCTTTCTTGGGAATTTCTGATAGCACTCATCTCGGATCAATCCTCACACACAAATGTATGGTTTGAATCCCATGTTACTTGCAGAGAACACTTTTTCATAATGTGATAGCACATCTAAATTCTAGGGGATTTTATACCTCAGTAAACATCAATACAATGCAAATGATGATTTATGGGTTTTCTTTTATCTATGATCTTTTATTCATTGCCTCATGTAGAGCAAATGTGAAATATAGTCTTTGTTCCGCAAATACAGAGAGAGTACAGAATTCTTGGATCAGCTATCTTTTATTTAAAAAAAAATAAAACAAACAAACAATGAGATGGCAAGTATTCTACATTTTTGCAGTTTATTTTGTGATAAGTCCCTTCTAGTATTTAAAAAAAAATTCTAATAACGATTTGTCCTGAAGAAAATGAATTTGGTTTTGGTTTTTAAGTATTATGTTTAAAATTTTTTTCTTACTCAGAAAGAATTTTAATTAAATAAAAATTAAAAGTGCAATTATATTGCATTCAAATATGCAGTGTTGACATTCATAAACCTGCTTTAAATTCTCTCCACTTGAGCTGTGATGGCAGGATGAGTAGTGGAGAAGCAGAGTACAAATACTAGAAAAAAAGCACTGGTGTTAAATAGAGTGTATTGCACTTAAACATTAGTAGTGTTCAATATTTAATGTCCAAATATGACAAGTTATAGGTCTTATCTCAGAGTTGAAAAGCACCTTAATTCTCAGAAAGACAAGGAATTTCTAATGGATGAAACTCCTTTATGAAAGTTTTCCCAAACACTCACCAGATCTGTAAGTGTCTGGCAGCAAGTTACCCATTCTATTGTTGGATAATCCTTACTTTGTTTTTTGAGGTAGTCGGTGTTTTGTTTTGTTTGTTATTTTCATGTTGACATAACTGCCTACCTGAAATTTCTGCTTAGTAGACCCTTACAAGTTCTGCCTGTGAGTACACAAAGAAGACATGCAATCATGTGACAGCACAGAAAATGTATACAGATACCTTTCATGACCTTTCAGAGTTGGCTCCCTCAGGCTAATCATCTTCATCCTCGTGTCTTTAACCCATTTTTCTCTTTCAACATCCTTCCTCTCTTGTTCCTTCTGCCCTTTCTTTTATTTCTCTTTCCCTCTTTTCTTTTCTTTTCTTTTTCTTTTGCAATACGCGGGCCTCTCACTGTTGTGGCCTCTCCCACTGCGGAGCACAGGCTCTGGACGTGCAGGCTCAGCGGCCATGGCTCACGGGCCCAGCCTCTCCGCGGCATGTGGGATCTTCCCGGACCGGGGCACGAACCTGTGTCCCCTGCATCGGCAGGCAGACTCTCAACCACTGCGCCACCAGGGAAGCCAGTCTTTTCTTGTTTTTATGAAAATTAATCAATAAAAATTTCAATTAAAATAGAGTTGGGAGGCCAGAAGGGGGAGCTCTCATGCCCTAAGAGATAGCAGAGCCCAATAGGAAGAAGACTCCTCTTCTTGCCTGGCAAGAGCTCAGTCAATGAAGTCACAGTCACAACTCAGCCATTGAAGAGCCATGAACTCTTTGTTTACTATAGCCCTCCCAACTTCTTCCCTTCTTTAAGAGTTCTCCTCTCCATATTTGCTGGGGACTTGCATGTGGCTCACCCTGGTTGCGGATCCAAACTGCAATTCTCTGCTGATCCCAAACAAACCCATTTTTGCTGGAGAAATAACGGGCAGTCTATTTGTTTTAAGTCAACATTTTCAATTAGCGTTTGACTGGGATCTCTTATACAACAAACATTGTAGATACCATTGGAATTATAAAGATAAATACAATAGAGACTTTGTCTTCAAAGAACTTTAATAAAGTGTCTAGTGTCAACTAAACAAATGATTATAACCCTATAAAACAACTGCTATAATGGAAATAAACACATTGTTTATTATTGTATACAACTCTGACAATAATATTCTAGAGATGGGTATTATGTTTATTTTGTTAATTATAAAGTAATGTATGCCCACTGTAGAACATATATACCTGTAATGATAATAATAATTGTTGTTATTATTATCATCAATATGATCATTTATCACGCATTTGTTTTGTGTCAGGCAACTTACCAAGCAGTTTGCATTTATTAACTAAATTAAAATGCACAATAAACCTTTGTTATATGTCTTATGATCCTATCATTATCCTTATTTTCAGGTGTAAAAAGTGAGGCAATGGGGCTTCCCTGGTGGTGCAGTGGTTGAGAGTCCTCCTGCCGATGCAGGGGACACGGGTTCGTGCCCCGGTCCAGGAAGATCCCACATGCCGCGGAGCGGCTGCGCCCGTGAGCCATAGACGCTGAGCCTACGCGTCTGGAGCCTGTGCTCCGCAGCTGCAGAGGCCACAGCAGTGAGAGGCCCACGTAAAACAACAACAACAGCAACAACAACAAAAAGTGAGGCAAAAAGACATTTCACACTTAAAAACTGCTAATTCTTTGTAGGAGCTAAGGTCATTTGATTCCTGAGCCTACACTTTATAATGCTGTAAGTGACATGAATATCACTGAAACTCCATTGGTTGGCATGTTCTGCTTTTAGTCTTTCACATTCATTATCGCTTTTCTTTGGCCACAACACCCTGGTTTTTCAAACAAGGGTTCACTCCAAGTTTGGGGCTTGCTCCCTTCCTTACAACTCCAGGTGTGGGCCGTAGAGCAATCAGCAACAGCTTCTTCCCATGAACCTGTGAATGGTTTGTAGATCACCTGACACACAAAGGCGCATCCATCCTAGGAGATAGTGGGTGGGGGCTTCTGAGTAAGAAAAATTCCTTATTCTTCTGCATAAGAAACATATATTTCTCCTAAAGGTGAACAAGGAAGAATGCAGCCCTTTGAAGCTGTTGGAAGTCATCTTATCATCATGAGGGGAATCTAGTTTATGTATCTTAGAAACAAAACATAAACAGAATTAGGTAAACAGTGCTATAGGATTATTCCTTATTTAAGCTATTCAGATGTCTCTGCTAAATTTTTTCTTTAAATATTCCAGCCTGTTTGGGTTGAGTTTCTGTTATTTGAAAACAAAATTTTCCAACTTGATACATGTCAATAAACAAGGTATGCTTTACTAACCCCACAGTATAAATAAATACATAGTATAGATAAAACTGTATATATTGTCCATTCCAAATCTTCTCCAACCACAATCTTACTGACTCAGTTAACCTTGACATAGAATTCTGCCATTTCTCTCCCACAATTAATATTGATATTTAAATTCAAGTGCTATTGAAATAAGATAGTAAAGAGAATATGCCTTAGAAGACTCCTGTTATGAAATATGCAGGAAAGCTTAAAGATTGGGATGGGATTGGTTATATCCACTTACATATTTGTTTAATAATGTTCACTAAGCATCTACTGTATGTCTACCCTGGAGATAAAAATTTGAACAAGTAAAAATACCTGTGCTCACAGAGTTTACAGTTTAGTTCTCTTCCAACATGCACACAGTCTTTAATGACACTAAACACAGATACAGTGAACAAGCAATTTAGAGATTAGTAAGAAATAAATGTAAAAACATTTAACATACGTTTTTCTAGTTGCATAATCAATCTAGAATACAAAAAATGAACTGAATGTTTATGTTTAACAAGTGCCTTTTACCTACACAGAAATGAAATTATTGATAATTAGAAAAATGTCACAACGACTCTATGTTGTTCCTATAGAAACCTTTGCCACACGGGATATGTGACATACATTCCACTGTTTTGACATGATTAAGTGTCAAGGGAATGACATTTCTGAGGTAATGTGAGGTTAAATAATGGTGACTAAAAATACAGGTTTCTACCACCTGAGCTTGAAGGAATATATATGTATAACATTCACTACTATAAATGATTAATAATTTAACAGAATTGATTTTTTTTGAATAGAAAGAGAAAAAGTCAATTAAATTAGGAGAAAAAAAAACCCCTCCAACTCAGAGAGCAGGTAATAATGTTTTGGAAATATATTATAACTCATCGCATCTATTTTCATTCCAATATTATTACTTATGGATTTTGCTGAAAATAAATATGCTGGTTTTTTACACTGTATCAACACTAAATAGACAATTGTGAGTCAGGAATTTCCAAAAGACCTTGCCTTATTTCAATATTATTAGCTAACCATTATTTGTTAAATAATATTAGCTATCTATTCTGTTTGTTTTAATTTTAGATATATTTCAAAATAAAATATGCAAAATATTTTCCTTTCATTGTATTTTATTTTACAGAAGAATATTTTTCATATACTTTATCCTACAGAAAACTTGATCTACAAAGAATGAATTTCCCCATCCATAATTATAATGAAAATATTGGTGGGTCGAAAACCTACAGTTTACTAAAGAACAGTTATCTTAATTTTTTATCTTGTATTTCTGAAAATAAACCTTTTCCTGTTTGTTTTTCTTCCCCACAGAAGTCTGTGAAGTGACTTATTTAGGCAAGATTCAGTTAAATTTGTCACTAACTGGTTAAGAATAGCATAACTTTATTTTTTATTTTTTAAAACAGTTGTGTTTCAGTATAACAGCTTTAAATTACCATTTGGAAGAAACATCTTTTGATTACTAAGGATTATAGTAGGAGGTGTTTTCAGTCTAAGAAATTTGAAGATTGAAGGGTGCTATGGACTGAACTTTGTCTCCCTATATATTCAAATGTTGACATCCTAACCCTTAATATGACTTATTTGGAAACAGAATATATTAGGAGGTAACTTAGGTTAAATAAAGTCATAAGAGTGGGGCCCTTGAAGAATTAGTGCCCTTAAAATTGAAGAGATGTGGGGCTTCCCTGGTGGCTCAGTGGTTGAGAGTCCGCCTGCCGATGCAGGGGACACGGGTTCGTGACCCGATCCGGGAAGATCCCACATGCCGCGGAGCGGCTGGGCCTGTGAGCCATGGCCGCTGAGCCTGCGCATCCGGAGCCTGTGCTCCGCAACGGGACAGGCCACAACAGTGAGAGGCCCGCGTAACGCAAAAAAAAAAAAAAAAAAAAAAATGAAAAGATGCAAGAGAGCTCACTCTCTTCAACAGCTGAGGACACAGCAAGAAGATGGCAGTCTTCAAGCCAGGAGGAGAGCTCTCACCAGAACTCAACCATCTATGCTGGCACACTGATCTCAGACCTCCTGCCTCCAGAACTGTGAGAAAATAAATTTTTGTCATTTAAGCTACTCTGTCCATGATAATTCGTTATGACAGCCCGAGTTGACAATTACAAAGGGAGATCTAAAATGGGCACCTAAGCCCACAGTAGAAGAAAGAAGAAATTATGATAGTGGTTACAAAAGTCATTTAATATCTATTCATTAATTCCTTTATTAAGCAAATATTTACTACATACCACTATGTGCTAGGCAGAGAAAACAGCAATGAATAAGACTCTTCTCCTGGCTCAGCAGAGGGTGTATTTTAATGGAACAGGTAATAATAGATATGAAATATCAGGTAGCTGTAAGTGTTGTGAAAAATATATATATAAAGTAGTATATGAGCTCAGAGTTTGACAGTACTGCTATTTTAAATATGATGACATAGCAGTCACAAAGAACTGAAGAAAATGGGAGTGGATATTAGGGGAGAGCCATATGAATATTTGGAAGAAGGCATCCAGGAAAAGAAAAAAGGAAAAAACCAAGTGAAAAAGTCTTGAGAAAAAAAGCCGGGCATACATGGCATATCTGTGTGAACGTCAAGGAATTGATACGGATGAGCATGTGTATGCAGTGGAAGGAATAAGGATTGAAGAAGTCGGACAACATTGGATACTGGAGTCCTTGGTAAAGATGTTGGAATTTATTCCAAAAGCTGTAGTATAATGGTGTAAATTCAACATACACCTTAATTTGAAACCTGGAGAATTTTTAAAAAACCTGAAGAGCGTCAAATTGATTAAAAGATTCTGATATTTTAATAACGAAATTCAGAGGGGCAAAAAAAAAGTAATGGTCTATAATATTGTCAGCTGTTAATGGAATCAGGCTTTTGCATGTGGTAATTGAGGCCTTCTTCACTTACCTGATTATCTAAATGAGCCTCTCTCACAAAAGTCTTATCCTGCTTAACTTTTCTTCATGGAGCTTACTGTTACCTTACAAAGGGCCGTCCTGGAATCCATAAGTTTATCCCTAAACTTATGATGGTTCTGCTTGATGCTTTTTTTGGCTTTACTATGGCATGAAAACAATACACATTCAGTAGAAACCATACTTTAAATGTTGACCTTTTCCTGGGTTAGTGACATCTGGTAGATACTCTCTCATGATGCTGGGCAGAAGTAACCTCAGCTCCCAGTCAACCACGGGGTCAAGAGAGCAAACAACCAGTACACTTACAACCATTATGTACCCAGACAACCATTCTGTTTTTCACTTTCAGTACAGTATTCAATAAGTTACATGAGATATTCAATACTTTATTTTAAAACAGGCTTTGTGTTAGATGATTTTGCCCAACAGTAGGCTAATGTGAATGTTCTGAGTGTGTTTAAGGTAGGCTAGGCTAAGCTATGTTGTTTGGTAAATTAGGAGTATTTAATGCATTTTCTACTTAAGATATTTTCAACTTACAATGTGTTATCAGGACAAAACTCTCTTGTAAATTGAGGAAAATCTGTATTTATTTATTTAACTTATTTTTTTTTTTTTGTGGTACGCGGGCCTCTCACTGCTGTGGCCTCTCCCGTTGCGGAGCACAGGCTCCGGACGCGCAGGCTCAGCGACCATGGCTCACGGGCCCAGCTGCTCCGCGGCATGTGGGATCTTCCCGGACCGGGGCACGAACCCGTGTCCCCTGCATCGGCAGGCGGACTCTCAACCACTGCGCCACCAGGGAAGCCCTGTGTATTTATTTTTTTATTGTCCAGTTCTGTCAGCTTTACCATTAGAACGTAAACTTCCTGAGGGAAGGGATTTTGTCTCTCTTCTTCAGCATTGTACTCTAAATGTCTAGACTGGTGCTCATTCACTGTTGAATGACTGCATTAATGAATCACAACAGTTGAGAAGCAATTTTGGTGTTATGATGAGAGAAATGTCATAGATAAAATGGAAGCACTAGCACAGTGGAGTATTTGTCTATTTGCGCTACAAGATTAGTCATGAAGGCTTGATTGGAACTGTGTCTTTCTTATTTATGTAAAAAGCACCTAGTACAACACTTAATAAATAAAGAAAGGCACTTGCCATAGATAATCTAAAGCAAAATTAGAGTTAGCAGGAAAATACCACAAATCAGCTTAGAAAAAATTTTAAACTCATAGGAAAAATAATTCTGTGATAAGGACACAATAGATTGAGAATATAACAGGCTGAAGAAGCATGTTGAAGTCTGTGGATACTGGGAAATGGATTGTATAAAAGAAGTCAAAAATCAAGAAGAGCATGAGATAAAAAGGGCGAATGAAATTAAGTGAAGAGCCATCATTTACTCAATATTTTAAAAAAGGGAGCGTATCAAATCCTCTTTATTTTTAACTAATATACTTATCAATCTTAAATTAAACTGAATACAATCCCCATTACATTCTAGTCTACCTTGAGAGGATATTGACAAAATTATTTTCACGGTACCATTTTTTAACTTACTGCCTCTATACTATACTACCTCTATAACAATATTTTTAAACATTTTTTGCATATTTAATATACTAGGTCACCTGGCACATTTTCTATATTTTTATTGCTTAATTTTGAGAATATATTTAACTATGTTGTATTTAAAATGTGTCTACTTTCAAAAGGGAGACTATTAGCTGCCTATGAATTCCAGCTAGAGGAAAATCTGCATTACTAATTTCAAGAATAAACTTTTTCCTTGTGATCATTTAAGCCAGATAATACTTCAATGTCACTGTGGAATTAAGGCAGGGATGATTTGGGGATTTGCATAGTAATTGGTGTGACACATATGCCATACTGTACAGGGCTATGGACACAGATGGTGACGAATTTACTTGCCATAGTCCCTGAGATCAGTATAAAAATGTGATGAAATTGATTTTTTTTTTCATTCTTTGAGGTTTGTAAGTAACCATGCTGGCTAATGAGCTAATTTAGATAGGCTTTAAACAAGAATATAATCACATTGATGCTAATTATTAGAAAGTAGCAAAAAATGAAGCTTTTTAGCTTCCATTCCAGGTTTTAATTAGCAATTAAACGAAAAGTTACTTGACCTATGATTAAGTTTCAATGTGTTCTTATATGTATATATGTAAAACAGTTTTAGAACTATAATTTCCATAAAAATGTCTCCAAAAGAAATATCACCAAATATCTTTCCAATAATAAATATTCTAAAAAATACATTTAAACTAAATACTGGAGATGCAGCACAGTTATGAGTATCCTTGCAAGTAAATTAAACTCTAACAAATGGAACCAGAAAAAGTTCTATATGAAAATGTCATCTAAATTAATCCCAGTTCTTAAAGTATTAAATTATTTCTGACTCATATATTTGCTTTGTTCATAATCGGGTAATTGTCTGATGCATGTTGTGCCATAATGATTGTCATTTTTAATATACAAAAATATTTAGTAGTGACAAAATAAATTAAAAAATGAAAAGCATTTAAATGTCTTTTGGGGGCACCTCATTGTCTTTGCAGCCATAACATTTATATGATAAAGTGTTTAAAAATAACGTTATTGCCAAACTTACATGAAATGTTAGAAAAGGATATAAATTTTAGCTTTAGAAGTATATATATAGTAGATTTCTGTATTATTCTTGGTACCTCTGCATCTTTTTTTTAAAAATAAATTTATTTATTTATTTTTGGCTGCGTTGGGTCTTCTTTGCTGCGCGCAGGTTTTCTCTAGTTGTGGCAAGTGGGGGCTACTCTTCGTTGCGGTGCGTGGGCTTCTCATTGTGGTGGATTCTCTTGTTGTGGAGCACAGGCTCTAGGCATGCGGGCTTCAGTAATTGTGGCCCATGGGCTCAGTAGTTGTGGCTCACGAGCTCTAGAGCAGGACAAATCCACAGGAGAGGAAAAGTGTAGAAGCGTTTACTATTCTGAAGGTTATCTAATTTCTTTTCAATCAAGGCTAATTCAACAACAAAACAGTTTTAAGTGAC
The DNA here is from genome assembly GCF_963455315.2 of Globicephala melas. NCBI lineage: Eukaryota > Metazoa > Chordata > Mammalia > Artiodactyla > Delphinidae > Globicephala > Globicephala melas. The sequence continues at coordinate 33,074,962 of NC_083317.1, forward strand.
GCGGAAGCTTAGAGCTTACAGTTTTCATATATTCCTTATGGATTTTCCTAAGCCTTTTCATATTCTATTTTAAATGTGTGTTTCCTGCTAGCACCTTCCCCGTCACCACTGCAGAGAGAGGAGCATTATACAGATAAGACAAAGTCTGTAACTTATTAATTTTAAATCTTATTTCTTTAGTTCCTGGCACATAGAAGGTGCTCAGTAAATGATTGCTGAATGCAGGAGCAAATCCAGTTTTACCTGCTATTATCTGCAATGAGAATCTTTTCAAGATTCAAGATAATTACTAAGGGTATTCATATTTTTAAAACTCTGATATGTTAGTAATTCCACTGGTAATTATACACATTTCACAGAAACTGAAAATATCCTTCAAACTACTATTAAACACAAAGTTTAACCAAATAGACTTCTAAGTATGTTTAGACATGAAGGCTTAATAACATAATATATCCTTCACAATCCATAATACTTAGAAAATATGTAGAATCCCATGGCACAGGACTAAGTACTAAAATACTGGTCTTAAAAATGCATATATATATACATGTATACATATAACATACTCTGTGCTTCCCTGCTTCTTCAATAGATGAAACGGAATATAATTTAATGCTTTCTTGATGACTTGGACTCATTATCATGAACTTCAGTTATGTGACATCCTATACTGTTACAGATATAATATGACTACAGATGCTGATGGCATAAATTCTATTATTAAGTTTTAATAGTCTAATGTAATTAGCTGCAATGTACATTGCAAAGCAGCAATTGTTTTGTCTTCTTCCATGTTTTAGTCACTTTCTTTGATACTGTTATTATTTGCTAAGTCTCTGTAATTAGTTAAGGGAAAGCTCAGGCTACATTTAAAAAGAAATCCTGAGGAAAACATATAATCTACTTAAAAAATCTCCACAGGCTTGGTTTAACAAATTACTTGGTACTGTTAATGACCACTAAAACAGTAGAAATTTCCCAAAACACGGTACCTGCACATGGTGCCAGATGTTTTATTTAACAGATTTGAAACTAAAAATCAATTTGGTTGTCATTCATTGCCCTTTTGAGGATTTAGCCATAAAATGAATCAGTGAAAACAAGAGGGAGATACATAAGAAACTCTATTTTATGTTAAATATAAAAGGGAATTTTTTTGCTAACATAAATCCATAATTGTGATAGGATTATTTTCTATAAATAGTCAATAGGTAGGTACACATATTCATAAACTCATAACAACTCTACTTACTCATAGGGATACTTGATATTAAAAATACCCTGCATAATAAGAATAATATATTTAAATGTTCTTTAAAAGTGTTATCAAATATTTTGATGTGAATGTTTGAAATGATTTACTTATTTCTTTTACATTTACATTTTCAAGCTGGCAAAAATTTTACAAGTTGAGGAGAATGTTTGCAGTTTGCCTATTACTTTTCCTGTCACTAATGGAGATAGCTGATCTAATCACTTTAGAGAATTTATATCATTTATATCAATGCCATTTTTATTTTTTCTATATTATTCTCATGTAGTAAGTAATCCCATGTTGACCTTTACTCATATCCTGCTTCCCCATGAAAGAGCATCCTGTAATCTATAGACATATCTAAAGAGGCCAGGAAGGTTAGGATGTGCTGTCATATACGCAAAATGTCATCAGATAGAGGGTGCCCCAAGGAGAATACAAATCCTTCTTGCTATGGTCAAGCATCTCAATGATGCTTCGTAGGCAATCAAGTACATAGACGCTGGTCTGACCTGTCATTGACTTGAGTAGACCGCCTGACGTTTCAAGCTTGCTATTTAATCGGCCAAATTCCAGTTATAAGAATGGGTAATTTCTAGGGAAGACTATGGGGCACTTTATCTACTTTCCTCAAGTTTATCTTACTTTTTTATAGCCTCAGGGGTTTGCTCATGTCCCTTCTTTCTGGAATTCATTTTACCTCCCATGTGGGGGGAAAGCGACACTAATTCCTCCTTTGGAACTTACAAGGAAGCACTTCTGTGATCCTAAATGCTCTGTAGCATGCAGGCTCCTGTAATAAATCCATTGCACCTGCTCTATCGGCCCCTTCAGCAAACCACGCTGCACTTACCTGTTCTCTTAGTCTAATTATCATGACAGCAGGACTTTCTCCACCTACTGCCTAGGTGTGTCCAGCAACGCTCATATATTTATTCTTTAATCTCTGTGTCACTTCTGTTTTTAACTTTCCTTCTAAATACAAATTTAACAAATGTATCTTGATGGTATTCTTCAAATATTACAAAAAATAGTTAATATCTCCTTAACACAGAGGTATCTCTTTTACTGAAAAGACTTCTCTCTAGCTGTTCTATCAGGTGATTTTTCAGTTCCGTTAAAGATTTAAGGAAATTGAAACAGGAACATGATGCTCTCTGCAATCTCAGAAAAGCTTGAGTATTTTTCCTAGTCTTCTGCTCCTGACACCAACTAGATTGAACACGAAGATTTCCCCTGACAGAGATAAGATATTAAACCTAAACATAAAAACAATGAAGCAAGTTTTCATAAGCTAAATCCATTCCAATAAGAATAATTAAGAATATTTTCTCTCTAAATTTATATGTTGATATTGTCTTTTCATTTTAAAAATTAGTGGAGATAAATGATGGTAGTTTTCTAATGGTTTTTATTTGGAAAAAGAAAATGAGATAATATTAATAAATAAACATCATCTTTAGGTCCTCCCATTTTTGTTGCTGTTACTGCTGAACTAGCCCTGGCTTCTGAGATCTATACTCTAAGAAGGCCCTTTCTAGATCAGATGCTAGAAATCCTAGCATCCTGACCACGAATCTTCATGGATCCAATCACAGGCACTATAACTAAAATGTTTGTTCAGAAGTAGATCGCAGAGTAATAAATACATGGAAGTGACTAGGAAATAATGTTTTTCAAATAGTTTCATGCAGTTTAGAGTTGTAATATTTATCTTGTTTTCAAAAGAAAACAGCATCATCGTTTTAGTTCCAAATGAGTAATTTGTGGCCTTAAGGCTCACGGGAGGCAAGCTTGCATTCCAGTGCTGCTAAGAGTGAGAGCTCGGATGTCTACGAGGGGGCTTCATCACATTTGCTTTAGACACATTTATGCCTTGCAGCCACTCAGGAGCTCAGAGAAAGAAAAGCCACTGTGATTATATGTTGGAGGAATAATGAAGTCATGTAAAGGAAGGAAAAAAATACTGTGTAGATCACAGTAGCAAATGCACATAAATCCCTTTAAAATATCATTTAGCAGATATAAGCCTTATACCACTAACAGTCGCATTGCCATCATGAACCTTTTGCAATTACATTTTTACCCCTTCTAATTCAAATTTCCTTTATCATTCAGAATGAGTAATTCTCATATTTTGTATGTACCAAAGAGCAATATGTTGACTAAGACAGTTTCAAAGGAAATTGTAAGATATTTTTGAAGTAGCTCTACTTACTATGTCTGAAAATTCATATATTCATTTTTAATATTATGTATCTTCTAGGTTTTTTACCTTTTCTTCCCAAATGTAACATACTGAATATATAACAAATGCATCTTGATTGTATTCTTCAAATATTATAAAAATAGTTATGTTTCTAAGTATTTAGTAGCTATAAGTATTTTTAGTCATTATATATAAAATGAATTATTTCCATTGACTCAGCAGATACCTTTATAACTATGAAATTACTGCTACCATTGTAGTGGTTTAAGTTGAAGAGGTAAAACTTTGAAGAAAATTTCTACCATTTAATACATAATGAGATTTTTAAAGCATTCTAAGATCAAAGCACAGTAAGGCATTTAATAGGCAGAAACTTTGAAAAAGAATCATAGGCACAAACTGAACTCACAGTTGAAGCCAACTGCTTTTCTTAATTAGGTGTTAGACAAAAGCAATGCACAGAAATTTTCTTTAATTAAAAGAAAATTATACCTGGTACCTCAGCAATAAATATTGGTTAACTGATCATAAAATTATTTTAAAAACACCAAATATTATCACTTAGTACAGTTATCATTATAACATTATAACCAACTTGTTCCAAATCCCAATTTTATTTGCAGCTTTGGTAAATATGTTCTTTAATAAGTCATCCTGAGACGTATGCTTTGCTCTGGGGCTGTGGCGTTTAGTCAAGTCTCTCTAGCTTCATTTACTGCTCACAGCCTTGCTATTTTTGTAGCTCCATCATCCCCAATCAAAGAGCTTATTATAGCATTGCTGAAGTGCTCGAGATAGATTTCCACCCTATGGGAGTCATTTCCTCTTATCAAAAGCAGGCTCCTTTTCCCAATCTCTTCCTTTTTCTGAGAATCTCCATTCCACTACTGGGATGGATTAGAGGCAGCGGTTATTAAAATGCAATAGCTTTTCTCCAATTTCTTTGGAATCCTGAAGACAACCCACAGTTTATCTAAAGTCAAGATTTTTTAAATTTAACTCTCTGCATAGTGCTCTGCTGGTTGTATAGTCGTGTGTCAGCCCCCTTAAGGGGCTAACAGTCTAGAAAAAGTAGAATTTTAATTTTTGTAAAATCCATTCAAATGTGATTGAATAAGGAAAGAAAGTAAAAATAAATTAAAAACATATTAAAAAAAATAGATTTTTGTCCACAAACACAAAAGAATTTACTTCATCCCTAAAGTTGGTTATATATATATATATGTTGCGGTACGCGGGCCTCTCACTGTTGTGGCCTCTCCCGTTGCGGAGGACAGGCTCCGGACGCGCAGGCTCAGCGGCCATGGCTCACGGGCACAGCCGCTCCGTGGCGTGTGAGATCTTCCCGGACCGGGGCACGAACCCGTGTCCCCTGCATCGGCAGGCGGACTCTCAACCACTGCGCCACCAGGGAAGCCCGGTAATATATTTTTGTATGTTTTTTTTTTTTTCCTTTTTAATGAAATGTTACTCTGATTAAAGTGTTCTTTAATCATAGTTGGTGTTTCATGATATATAAGGGGCATCAATATCATTGCAATCTAGGAATGGAATAGAGAGGCCTCATTATGGTGCCCTTGCTCAGACCTTAATTTTGGACTTGACCAGGATTTTCATTACAAACAGTCAATGCAAATGCTGATTCCAAAATAGGTTGTCCCTCTTCTCTCATGTAGGTGTGGTCTTGATTTAATAAGTAAAGCAGGGCAAAGGAAAAGGGAAAGTAAAAGAAATTAATAGCTTTCCCTAGATGTTGAAATACAGAAATTTTGTTTAAAGAGGACAAAACTCATGCTAACTCAAGATCTTAGTGAAAACGTATAATCAGCAAACTCTTTTACATTCTGTTAACCCTAAAAAATCAAATCTTTGCCTTTTAAAAAATCTTTTGCTTGGAAACATTAACTTTTAGGCAATATATCCATTGATTCATTCTTTCTTTTATGCATTCATGGAACAAATATTTGAGCTGTATTGTATCAAAAATTTGATACCTAGCCTCAAGTAGCTCCCTAATAGGATAGTTAGGGAAAATATACTTGCAGGTGTGTACATTACAGACAGTATTAGGATTTATATGTGACTACTAGCTAAATATTCGCTATAGACCATACTCCTCATTTTATTAAAATTAGTCTTTGTACTCATAAACCCAAGATGAAAAACAGATGAGAATGGCATTGCTTTTATTAAAGCTTAGGTGAGGGGCTTCTCTGGTGACGCGGTGGTTGGGAGTCCGCCTGCCGATGCAGGGGACATGGGTTCGTGCCCCGGTCTGGGAAGATCCCACATGCCGCAGAGCGGCTGGGCCCGTGAGCCATGGCCGCTGAGCCTGCGCATCCGGAGCCTGTGCTCAGCAGTGGGAGAGGCCACAGCAGTGAGAGGCCCGCGTACCGTAAAAAAAAAGAAAAGAAAAGAAAAAAAAAAAAGCTTAGGTGAGTATCCTGGAAACATTTGCCCCATATTTCCATTACGCTCTTGGCACAAGGCTTTGGATCATTTGAAGCCAATAGAGTTACAGTACTATTTACAAAAGGATGGATGTAGGCAGGGGGAAAGAAAAAGATAATCCATTTCTTGGTGCTGTTCTTACTCTGGGCCAGAAGGAATCAGGGAAGAAGCGGCTCCCCACTATTGGATCCCAAAGATGGATAGATGTGGACAGGGCCTTTGGTGGAGGACCACAGCAGCCTGAAGTGATCCTGTGGTCAGCATGCCTGGATATATTGATAGATTCCTTGATGACCTTACTTTTTTCCCTCCCTCTGATAGAGTGCAAGATAGGAGTAGAAAGACTAATGCTTATGTGGATCACTAGCATTTCTCTCCAGCTTATTATTGTTTTATTCTTAAAGGCAAAGAATAGAGTTCTGATTCTCCAGGTGATCTGGCTTTGGAACTAATGAGATTTGTTAAAAGAAAAATTTGCTGATCTAGTTGGCTTTTATTTAGCAATTCATGAATCAAGAAGCATCCAGTCTAAAAAACAGAAAGGAGTTTGAAAGAGCCATACAAGGAGAGATTTTTATAGACCAAAGTGAGTAGGAACAAGGAGGTTATGCATTTGCTGATTGGTTAGAGCCGGGTTACTATCCTTATATTGGAGCAGTGTATTGGAGCAGGGGGAGCTAACCTGTGCTGAGCAGACAAGAGCTGATGGGTTGCCTTTGGCCTTCCTTTTCTGGAAGAGTGGGACAAAGAAATTCAGTTAAATTTCGTTTTGCTTAGCATGAGTGACTCCATCTTGGGTCTAATCTAGTAACTTTAAAAGATGCTTTCGTGCCTTCTTTTTCTTTTCTTTATGTTCTTCAAATAGTACCACACTTTTATAGCCAGAGACTCTCTTTATTCTTTGAGAACCGAAAGAGTTGACTGTAAGGCCAACTGGCCCGAGGCAGGGGAACACAATCAGATTCACAGGTTGCATCAGACCAAAATTCTCCGGACCACCCAGTTCCAGAAACTGCCTTGGAGACATTCCGGACCACCCAGTTCCAGGAACTGACCTGGGGACTTTGAACCCAGCCCAGCCTTCCCGCCTTTCGAGGGGCGGGACTAACGGTCCCCCAGGATACCCGAAAAGACCACCAAATAAGGAATACCCTGCGCCCTCCCAGATTCACCACACCCCTTTCCCTTCTTCCCCTATAAAATCTTGCCCAGCCCTCGCCCGGGTGTGACTTCTCTGGCCCCTTTCTCTCGGACCAGTGAACCTCGCCTGGGAGCGCTCCCTAATAAAGCTCACTTGAAGCTTTCCTCTGTTTCGCGGTGCCGTTTGTTAAGATCCGACCTTACATTGACAATTGTAGTTGTTTTTTGTTTTTTGTTTTTTAATCTTCAAGAGTTTCACTGTCCTGGCATGTAGTAAACTTAGCCGAGGCTTGAAAAAGGAAATGGTGAGGATTTGAGTGCCAGGAAGGGAGAAGCAGTGCTTTGTATCTGGTAAATATTTAAGACTCTGATTAATAAGTTATATTTTCTGAAGTTTTTTGCTGGTCTCCCAGCGTTACATCCTCTTCTCCCCCTCCTAATACTGAGTGACCAGAAAGGAAACCTTGGTAGCTGCATTTACCCCCCTTAATTATTTTAGTTTAGCCTATGAATTTTTCTTGTAGAATGATTGGAAAGTTTTTTATTCTCCACTAACATTGTGCCCTGAGGAAACAACTCTCCCCAAATTCCATCACTGATAATTGGATTTGATAATACAAATGACCGAAAACCAACAATAGGTTAAATACAAGTGTCATAAAAATGCTTTGCAAAAATAGGTTGGTAGAATCCTAACTTCCAAAAGGTTTTGAAAGTCTAAAAATTAATTAACTATAAAGAAATGTCTCTAGTTTTGAATCAGAAGCAACCCTAAATTGATAAATGTTTGTAGAGATAATGAAGAAATTATAAAGAGAATTGAGGCAACAGAGACATCATTAATTTTTGAGGAAAATGGTAAATCAAAGGCATTGTAACAGCTACTGGGGAGAAGGAAAGTGTTCAGTAGCTAGGCTTCTTGTTTCCAAGTGAGAGCTGACATGTTTTGTTTTTTTCTTTTTTAAATTTTATTTATTTATTTATTTATTTATTTATTTATTTATTTATGGCTGTGTTGGGTCTTCGTTTCTGTGCGAGGGCTTTCTCTAGTTGCGGCAAGTGGGGGCCACTCCTCATCGCGGTGCATGGGCCTCTCACTATCGCGGCCTCTCTTGCTGCAGAGCACAGGCTCCAGACGCGCAGGCTCAGTAATTTTGGCTCACGGGGCTAGTTGCTCCGCGGCATGTGGGATCTTCCCAGACCAGGGCTTGAACCCATATCCCCTGCATTGGCAGGCAGATTCTCAACCACTGCGCCACGAGGGAAGCCCTGACATGTATTTTTGATTAAGGATGAATTGAGTTGTATCATTGTGTTGGATCACTAACTATTAGTTGAGAACCTACTATGTACCAGGATTTCTAGTATGTACTGGAATACTGCAGGGAAGTAAAAGTAAATGTCTTTGTTCTAAGAGTTTTTAGACTTTATTATTAAAGGTATGCATTAAATGATGGCATAAACATGATAATATTCTAATATGGAAATATACTTAAGAAATATACATAGTATTATAGGAAATAAAAATGGGAGAAATAATAAAGTCTATGAATCAGGAAAAATCACTCAATGGAGAAAACATTTAAGGTGAAACTTGCAGGGCACTCCATGAATCACATGTTATTAGATGTCACCCTGAAATAAGGCTTATGATTATATAACTGTGATCTGCATTTCTATCAAAATCTAAAGTTAATCACTTATGAGAGCCTATGGCATCTATGTGGTGCCAGTTTAGTTATCTCCTAAGCAGGCAAGTTTGTTAAACTTCCATCCTGTGGTTAATCTTCCCTCACTGAACTCTGAAGACACCATTTCCTTCTGTTTAATAATGATGTTTGTTAGCTCTGAGCTATGAAATCTCTCTGCCTTTAAAGGAGATTAAGTGAAATTAATTAATTTTTCTGCTCCCATGTGTAAAACAGAAAAGAGAAAACTTTCCCTTGCTCCATCATCATCATATTCATGGATGTCTTTACCTGTCTGTCTATTGGCCTGTCTGCCTATCTATCATCTATCTGTCTACTACCTACTTATCTGCTTACCTATTAGGGAGGTGGGGCGAGATGTAAAGGTGGGAGATGGAGTCAATAGGAAAGAAAGATGACAACTGGCCAAGCCAATAAAGCATATATCATTGAAAAATGGAGACTTGACTCTACCCCCATGCCACACAGTTATGCAGATATTTCTGGCTATGTTCCTATATGCTTGTTTCCAAGATCAAATGATATCTTTTCTGTAGTGCACCATATTGCTTACCAAGGTAAGGCAGTGTTAGAGTCTAGAAAAGTGTGGCTTAAATAAATGTAAATGTTTGCACTTCTGATTCATTTCATTTTAATTCTCAGAGAACAGCCTCTTACATATTCAACTTATATTTATATGCAATTTTGTGAATCACCCACGTGAGTAAAAAATGTAATCCTCTGTTTAAATGAAATAGCAGTGTTGGTAGAACCAACATGGTCTAGGACTCAATATAAGAAAAGCACGCTAGAAGGCAAGTAAGAAGGGAAGGAGACATGATGGCAGCCCAGCCCACATACTCTTCAATTTCAGCCTATATTGTAAGTTATTGACTTTTTTCAGAAATAAGATTTTTCTCATTTTCAGATACAAATGATGCTCTTCAGGAAAACTGTGTTCATTTTGGTATGATCAGCAGTGTTCATCGCTAATCCACATATCCTGAGGCTGAGTATAAGTTAAGGATTCCATTATTATAACAGTCTTTTTGTGCTATTCTTTGCTAACACTATAATCTTTTTGTATCCTTATCCCATTGACACTTTTGTTGGCACATTATCAGCAATAGGGAGTTTTCATCATAATCATGTCATATGTTGATAGGAATTTCTAAATATAGCCTTATTGATCCATCATATGAACTAAAGCCTTAGGAAGTAGAGAAGATAGAACTTCTATTGGACTATAGTTATTTGAAATATAGACAGAGAAGGCAGATTTTTATCTTTCTTAAACACTTTCACTGTCTTAACACAATAATTTAAATCTTGTGTAATGACATAAAATTTCTTAGTCTCTAAATGATGAAAAAAAATCCCAACATAAGTACAATCTTTGAATGTACATATGCTATGAGAAATGATATACATTTCTTCTTCTTGCAATGCAGCTATGCAGAAACAAAGGTTATTAGAGAAGATAAGAAAAAGGAAAAATATGAAAAGGAGTAAAAACCAAATTAAATTTGACAATGCTGTCAAACTAGCTTTAGGTGCACTCATGCCTTTCATTATATATAATCAATTCTATGTCAGAATCTCATCATCACCAGTGGATGAATTCCCATAACTTACTGACAGGTAACACTACTTTCAGGCTTTTCTCACTTCTACTTTTCTTGTTTTTATTTAGGGAACTAATCTTTTATTACAGACATTGTCTGCTTTAGGTTATTCTCCTATTAAAGAATATTTAATCCGTTACAATCAAAACAGAAATATCAAATGGAAACCCATTCTTAATACTTAACTGATATTTTGAATTTATTTCCTCATACACTTAAGGTTTCTTATGGTTCCTTACATATTTTGCTTATTCTTTTCTATTATGCTTCAGCGGTATCTTCTTCATCTTCTCCTCTCTTTAGGGTAAATATATGCACTTTCCCTTTTCTGGCTCAACAGTCACTGAAACAAAATATTAATATTGATGGCTGTAGTACAGAGGAGGATTTTTACTTTCAAAACCAGCATTGTGCTTATATATGTTGCATGCACAGTGAAAACTAAATACATGGTTAAATGAGCAAGGTTCAAAACATTCATTTCTTCCTTTCATTTCTCCACTTTCAATAAATAATCATTAGACCATACTATGTGTCAGACATTGTACAGGTCATGATTTAAGGTTCTGAATGGATTGAATTTGGACACTTAATTTGAAAACAAATTTGGCTTATTAATTAGCATATATCAAAATGATCCATTGTAAGGTGGACCAAATATAAACTTTAGCTAAGCTCTACTGCTACTTATGTTGACTTCAATTAATCTGTTAAGAAATAAATATTGTGTGCTAAGTTTTGTCTTAGCATATGTATTGAGCTTGACTAGAGGGGAGGACAGATGGACTAGATAAAGAAAATGACATTAAAAGATAAGTGGAAGAAAGAAAGTCAGAAATAAAGAAATAAATAAAGGAAGGAAGAGAGGAGGAAGGAAGGAAGAAGGAAAGAAGAAAGATGAAAACCATCTGGTCTATCCTCTGAAATATTTAAAATCTAATCAGTTACTAAGTGTGAGCTAGGCAAGTGCAGAGACATACAACTAAATGGGTGTTTGCAGCTTTCCAATGCTACCCAGCTTCTCTACGGAGACTTAACCAAAGTGAGTTTTCAACACAAGCCAACAGAGAAAGTTCAGACGAGCCCAGAGTTACAGCTGGCTTCTTCCATAGGGAAAGAGTCACGCTAGCACTGAAGAGTTTACCTACTAACATGTTAGCAGTTCCCTGCTGGGTCACATTTACGTACTCTGAAGTTCCAGTCTTACTGAGTCATTTGGGATACTAGAAAAAATTACAAGTTGATATTTTGTTAAATTTTAGAACATATGTATGGATGGTATTGCTTTGGGAATCAGAGAAAAGAAATGTTCTTTTCTTTTCCCTCTTGAAGTATCATGGTGTATTTGGGTTATAAATTAGCCATTGGTAGAAGTAAAATGTTTCAATTAATAGATATAATTGATGAAAACATTTAAACAGCATATTTTTAGTTTTTAATTTTTTAGCTTGTACTCTTTCATTTTTTAATTAAAGTATAGTTAATTTACAATGTTCTCTGTTAATCTCAAGTGTACAGCAAAGTGATTCAGTTATATATATATACATACTATATATATATATATATTCTTATTCAGATTCTTTTCCATTATAGGTTATTACAAGATATTGAGTATGGTTCCCTGTGCTATATAGTAGTTCCTTGTTGTTTAAATGGACTTTCTAAATGCCTTGTTTCAGAATGGAATAGTGGGAAATCTGAATTTTGTAGACATGCAAATACATATTCAAATATTAACCCGTCACATAATTTGGGGACTAATTAATTAGATTCGTTAACCTGTTTGATACTCATTTTCCCCATCAGCAGAATTCAAGTCATATTATTCTTTCTTAGAATTATTTTGTGAATTGAATAAAGTAGCATTTATACCACTTGTGAAACACTTAACATAGGGCTTGAAAAATGGAGGTGCTGAAGGAATGGTCGTTGATTGATCATAATGATGAAAACGACAATAACGAAGATGATAAAGCCTGGCATTAACGATATTCAATACATACTAGCATGCTTTATTTGGAAAATATCATATTTGACTTAATGCAACATTATAAAGTGTTGCAAGTAGGAGCCATGCCTGGGGTCAATTTCAGAAGTGTGGTGAGTAGGGTTTGAATTCAAGCAATGAAATGACATTATGGGGGAGAATTACACGTTAACATATGAATTACACTGAAAATAAATTCCATCCAAGTGGTGAGTAGAGGGAGCGAGGGAGGGAGGGAGAGACTCAGAAACTGAAAGAAAGAGACATAAATGAAATAGGCAATGATGTAAAGAACAGTTGCTAAGCTGATTTAACTAATTCCCCTAGACAACGTTTTACTTTGGTTTAGCACCTTTTTAATGAACCAGAAATTTGTCTTGTGGAATCTTAAGATATCAGTAATTACTTGATTATATAGAAGAGAGAAATACAGAAAATTATAATGATAATTTGGTAATATATAAATGACCTGTCTTGGAAAAGTCTTGGTGACATTTAACGATTAACAAAATACACTTAAACCACTTTACATGAATACTCAAGAGTGCGTTCAAAAGAAGATGTTCATTTTCTCTCATCTTCTAAGCTTTATGGCTCTTTGATGATATATTAGCTGCAATACATAAAGTTATCTTTAAGACAGGTCTGTTGTCCTGTGAGAATAAGCTTCCCTAAAGGAAATGCCACAGATCATATGTCATGATATTAAGAGCTTACTTCCTGAAAGCTTGGCAAAAGTATATAAGAAATGTGTGCTCCCCTCTTAAATAAAATAGGAGTGTTCCTTCTAATGTAGGAAATAAACCAGGCCTGCATTTCAGACTGTGAAAATAAGACAGAAAGGATTTTTTTTATCCTCTATATTTTCTAAGTTCCTTTTATAAAGTAGAATATTTTGGTAGATATATAGAATTATTACCTTACTAAAATGTCTCAAAAATCCTGACCTAAAAGGACTTCAGAAGGTGGAATAATTTTTTAATATCCTTTAGGAGAATTTTACACCTTAAATTATAAGGAAAAGCCATTCTTCAGCTTTACATTTTAGTGATGTGAAAGCTGGTTATTTGGCACCTCCCTCTTCTCTCTCTCTGTCTTACACACACACACACACACACACACACACACACACACACACACACACACACACCCTGTCATCTGTGCATATCTGATGCTACTATACTACATTATTGCAAATATAGTACAACTATATAAATACACATGGGTATATGTGTGCTTGTGTTTGTACTTTTTCTTTGTTATAGCACTCTCAAGAATAATTTACTAAAATGCATTTCCTACTTCTGATAAGACTATTCCATAATAGTTCTGTTATTAAAATAAAATAATATTATAAAATTATTAACAAGGTATCCAAAGGATTATGCTTTAACTTTGAAGTAATAAAATTTGATTTAGATGACCTTTTTAAAAAGTTATTGCTTTCCTTTTAAAATACTTTTTGGATCGTAATTTGATAGTGCAAATTGGGAAATAGTATCCTTAACTATAAAGAAAATTACCAAAAGGGAACAAAGTTATCTAAGTTTAAAAGTATTAAGAATAACTTAAAGTTAAATGTATAAAATTTTTCAGATTAAATTTTCTTCAATTAACATTTGAAGTACTTAATGAATTTAAAAAGTATAAATATTGAGTGATGCAACCTGTTGGAATAAGCTTATTCTTTAGGTTTTTTTTTTTTTGTTTTATTTTTTGTTTTTTGCGGTACACGGGCCTCTCACTGTTGTGGCCTCTCCCGTTGCGGAGCACAGGCTCCGGACGCGCAGGCTCAGCGGCCATGGCTCACGGGCCCAGCCGCTCTGAGGCATGTGGGATCTTCCCGGACCCGGGCGCGAACACGTGTCCCCTGCATCGGCAGGCGGACTCTCAACCCCTGTGCCACCAGGGAAGCCCACTTTAGGTTTTTTGATATCTGAGTTCCCTCTTATAATATGAATATTTTATTGCCACAATTTAATTGACTTTCTTTCTTATATTTTTTATGTGATGCTTATAATAAAATAGAATTTTGATTAATATTATTAATACTATGTGAGGATCCATTGCTTACAAGATATTGTCCTAGGAATAGAACAAAATGAAAGAGATATGTTTTATTATATTAAAGGGTGTATGATATAATAATTAAACTGTAAATGTTGTTCTTGTACTCAGCAACTGTAACTCATCTATTTCCTCAGCATTTTGTTATATACTCTACTTCACAAATCTGCTTTTTTTGTTTGATTTTCACCATTTGGATATATTTTCACCATTGGATATAATATCCAATACTAATTTATTTAAGATAAATAATCTTGCCTTTTATTAGCCTTTTGTTGGTGGTGAATACTGGATTAATATAAAAATAATTGAAGATGTACAGTAACATATAAGATTTATATTACATATATTTATTCTATTTAGGGAAATATTTTTATCCATGTGTTTACATCAATTCATTTTAAAATTACACAAACATTTTAACAAAAATGTTACTATTTTGATAACGGTGGAATCCATCTTAAATGAGAACATTGATACAAATAAGTGGAAATCAAAACACTGCAAATAACCTATAAGGTAAACCACTATCTTTAAAATTTCTAATAAATAATACCCATGTCAATATGTTTTAATTCTATTCGTTGTTAGTGTATTTTTTGGGAACATTTATGAAGCTTGACCAAGTTTTCATTCAGTAAGCACAAATTTGTTGCATGCAAATATGTTAAGTATCATGTTAGACATTGAATAATATGATGATTAAAATACAACCTTGTCACCAAGGAATTCACAAGATAGTAAAAAGGATTGTCAACAAACAAGCTACTACAATATTAAATAGCACAATATAAGATACATAGTGGGGCTTCCCTGGTGGCGCTAGTGGTTGAGAGTCCACCTGCCGATGCAGGGGACACAGGTTCGTGCCCGGGTCCGGGAAGATCCCACATGCCGCGGAGCGGCTGGGCCCGTGAGCCATGGCCGCTGAGCCTGCGCGTCCGGAGCCTGTGCTCCGCAACGGGAGAGGCCACAACAGTGAGAGGCCCGCGTACCGCAAAAAAAAAAAAAAAAAAAAAAAAAAAAAGATACACAGTGGAGGAATTTTGGAAGAGAGAAATCAATCCTTGGTGGAGGCCTGAGGGAGGGTCCTAGCACTTTGCAGGTGGTGGAGGCATTAAAATGAGTTCTGCAAGATACATGCGAGCCAATAAGGTAAAAGAACACTGTTGGGAAGGGGAGACAGAGCAATAAGGGAGAGTAACATGCCTACAGATCCTGAATAAACGAAAAGAGGACACTGGAATGGGAATTGTGCTAAAATTAAATAATGTTCAAGTGAAGATCATTTTATGATCCTTTGAAGTTTACCCTGAAAACAATGCAGAACCTCTGAAAGATTGCAACAAGGACATGATATCCAGATTGGAGTTCTAGAAAAGTCGTCAGCAATACCCATAGTGAGCACTCATGTGTCAATCTATGTTAGTAACACTTGAATTTTTTGTTAGAAATATGCTTTCCTTGTTGGATGTTTTGGAAAAAAGAAAAATACATTGCTTTGAACTGTAGCGTTTTCTACACTGTAGTAAAATATAAGCTTCCTGAGGATGGAGGCCATAACTTTTATTCCTCACAGAATATTTTACAAAATAAAATATTAATGACCAGGTTTTGAGTTGATTGACAGTCACCGTTGTTTGGGGATGTTAGGATGCATGCCAGATTACATGGAATGCAGTTTTAATATGAAATAGTCTCTCTTTGTGAATGCTGCTGCTCTTTTCCTTAGCAAAGATCGGTTTCACTGAATTCTATTTTAACCTTTAAAAGTAAACCTAAAGAAACATTAATTATAGGCATCTCAGGTAGATAAGAAGACAAATTGACATTTCTACTTCCACATACCAGTATCTCAGTGGTAAAATAAAGAATTTTTTCCCTTGTCTCTTTTAAAGGGGATTATTTTGTAGAAGTCCAATGCTACCAAGAAATTGGTAGTGTTTATTGCTTGGCTTTAATGGAAATTACATTTTATGGGGAATTGAGATTGATTATCCTTATCTTGACAAGTGAAGATTGAGGGTGTATACTATGGAATAGTGTACTGTCTCAACAGCAAAGGGGAAATGTTTAACATCTTAGTTACTAAGTTTTTAAGACCAGGATTATACAAAGGGTCTATTTAATGCAACCATTTCTAATTTTCAAATTAATGCTATTTAAATTCTATATATTTACTGGTCTGTTTTCCTAAGGGCAACAAAAAGGTCCCATTTTATTGATTGAAAAAAATCTGGTTTGGTC
Organism: Globicephala melas; assembly: GCF_963455315.2. Classification (NCBI taxonomy): domain Eukaryota; kingdom Metazoa; phylum Chordata; class Mammalia; order Artiodactyla; family Delphinidae; genus Globicephala; species Globicephala melas. The sequence continues at coordinate 33,091,634 of NC_083317.1, forward strand.
TCAATTTTATTTATCTATCAAGAATAATAAGAAACATGGAATATAGTTATGATTATTATATGAAACCTAACCATGTAGTTCCCTAACACCAGGTATAGGAAAGTAGTAAGGAATTTATAATAATATTGGTCTCTCTCTGTAAATTATATTTCTCAAATGTCACCCACAACCTATTTTACTAGAAATTAGTAATAAGAAAGAATACATTTTCAAATAATATAAATTATAGTCTTAGCAATGTAGTTTCTATGAAATATAAATTTCAAGTTCCATTATATTGTAATTTAGTTTATAAAACCACTGTGGATCCCAAGTATTATTCATCGTCTCAATGTCAATGACTTAAAAAGATGGTTAAAAGTAACCAAGACCGAGTTATAAAATAAATCAGTTCTGGGGATATAATGTACAACATGGTGACTATAGTTAACAGTACTATATTGTATATTTGAAAGTTGCTGAGAGAGTAGATCTTAAAATTTCTCAACATAAAAAATATTGTAACTATATGAGTGAAAGGTGTTAACTTGTGGTAATAATTTCACAATATATACATATATCAAATCATTATGTTGTACATATAATGATTTGATATATGCCAATACAATATTATATGCCAACTGTATCTCAATAAAACTGAAAAAAAAACACTTTAAAAATAATCAAGAACTGAGAACTCTATTTTAATCCTAATTTGGAAGTCAGATTTTAAGGATTTATGAGAGTATATAAATACATATTTGATGATATAGCTTCTGAATCTCATTTTATTGTCTCATTGTTTCACTGTCAAGACCACTAGGGAATAAATATAATACAAAACTCTGTAGAATACAATTGAGTTAATTTTGAATGGACTGGTGTATAGATTTTATGATCTAGAGGCACAGGAAAAGACTCACTTTTCTGAAGATATTTTCATACCGTCACTTGATATTTCACTGCTCAGGAGTCATTTCTTGCATTCTAAAAAGTGTTTTCAGCTGGACCATAAATACCCTCAGAGGAGGCAACCTTTTCATTTTGTAACCATTTAATGACTTTATTTAGTTGTATTTAGTTATTGACTTGCATTCCAGCTGATCACTAATATCTAACACAGTGTATTTTGACACAGGGGAGATCAGTAAGCTGGAAGCATGAAACTTTGTCCAAAGAGGGTTCCCCTGGTTAGGCACTGTGTACCCAAAATGTAGCCAGGAAGAGCTATCCCACCTAGAGGGAATGAAAACAAGGGTCAATGAGGTAGATCAGGAGTATAGAAGAGGAATACTGATTACCTGGGTTTATTTCATGATTTTTGCCTAAGGCAGGATTTGACCTCAGGTAGCAGTAAGTATGATCCCATCAGTGTTGCACCAGAAGTAATCTACAACATTCAGTTAATTTGCTTCACCTACTGAGCAAGACTTGTTCCTTAGTTATCATTGTAAATATAACATCTGAATGTATAACACAGAGGGTCTCAGAGAAAACTGAACCTGTGGGAAATCGTTTGGCTTAATAGCATTTTATCTGGAAGATCAATGTACAAATCTCTTTGAATTTAAATTATTGACCATCTTTACATTATTAAATATTTATACATTGTCTGAAGGAGAAGATTTACTGACCATTTATACAATTCAAACTAAAGATAATTGCATTATACAATAGGATACACGTTAGTTTTTTAAAAAGTCTTTTATGTGAAATAGATATGTATTTTTGAAATAGAAGAACCTGTATTTGTAACTATTTTACTATGCAATGGCAGCCTGAAATCCAATTTATTTAGAAGTGTATTATTAAATAATATATTAACTAATATTAAATTTAACTAATTTAATATTAAATTTTTGATTTTGAAAAGGAACAGAAAAATGTATGCTGTCTTTCACAGAACTTCAAAGTGAATTTTTCACAATGCTATTTTTTAATTGTAGTTTACAAACAATTTTAAGTTGTAATGTTGATGACAGAGTTTTAATAGATCGGCATGCTGTATAGATGTAAGTGTGTTGCATTTGTATATTGTGAAAAGAAATAGCAAAACTAGAATTTTCATGCAATAAATAGAATTATCTAAAGTTAACATAATACAAGTGTTATTTCAAACTTTACCTGTGCATAGAATGAACTCAAAGAATACTTGTTGAATCAAAGTATACGTAATTTCTAGGTGAAAGTATTTTATCTAGATTTTGCTTCACATGAGTTATCAATACTAGATAATATCATTAAAGCACTAAAATTAAAATTGTATAACAGAAAGGGAGTATGTGATTTCACCATTATTGTCAGAGTTTATGGGCTTACGAATTTTATCCTTTATTCGAGTAATCAGCTCAGAGCCTGATTACTCCTTACTTTCATTTATGAATCTGAATAAATGTATTACTGACCCTGTAGCTATCACATATTCGACTTTAACCATCACCACTGCTAATGATTATTTGGCTCTGAGGATTAAGTAAGTATACTCCCTTCAGCATGCCCTTTCCTGTATTTTGTGAATGCAATCCTTTATTTCTTTGATGTTTTCAAAGCAACTGAATAATTTCACGCTGAGTGTAAAGTAACTGAAGGTAAAGAATATTTCAAGATATATGAACTAAAAGGTGGGGGATGGATGATGAATAATATTTTTTGTTAATTATGTATCTAGTTCATCCCTATTTAAAACCATTCTACTCTAAGAAATTTTGTGAGATAAAAGATTCTTATAATTTTTAATAGAATCCCAAAAAAGATTTCTAACAAAACTTATATATGGCTTACTATAAATCACTACACATCAATAATATCAATATAATGGCTAATCTTTTTCATGTAGAAAGCAACATTGAAATTAAGCAAGCAATAACAATATGTAAAATGTAGTATTTGCAGCAAGTAGTGGAGAACAACCAACAGATTTCATGAGGCAGACCCAGATAGAGATTCCAATTTTACTCGTTTGGGTCAGTTTGGGAAGGGTATTTAATCTTTAAACTTCAGTGTCTTCTGTACAATGAAGACAATCATGCTAACCTTGCAAGCTGCTATAAGGAGTAAATACCACAATATACACAAAGCACCTGGACAGTGCCTGGCACATAGTAGATGCTTATGGAATGGCTGCTTTCTCACTTCCTCTTTTTCAGTCTTTACCTGGCGAGTCCAACATTTTTCAGTATTTTAAATCTATCTTTAGATGTGTCATTTTGCAGTTATTTTCCTTCTTTCACTGGGAGGCTGAGCATATTTGTTGACATTAAAGGGACTATACACTGTCTCATTTTTGAGCATGGGTTCTAAGGGATCTCAAAACAAGAACTGTAACATTTGCCTCAATTGTTGTAATAGATTCAAAAACTGCCATTTTAAGAGGGTTGTGAGATACTGAACTACAAAACTCGAACTGTGCGATTCCTTGGTTTCTTTTATTTTCGCATCCTCCCCCAGATCTTGGCAGCTATATTTATTTATCATTGCAATCTCCTTAGAAATCTGATCTAAATTTATTCCATACAGAGGCTTTCCCTGAATAAACAAATCTTACTATAAGTGCTCTTTTTCTCTGCATTTTTTAGTAATTATGCTAAGATACTAGAATAACACATATATTTGAACTCTAGAATTTGATTTTTGCTAATTTTGAAAAGGGTTAGGATGATATTACTTTCTTTTACATATTAAGAAAGGGTTTGCGAAGTAGATTAAGAATCTGAGTAAGATATTTTTGTGGGTGAGGGAGATATTCAAATCATAACAGAAATATATTTCAAATGTTTAAAAAAATTTAGAATCACTCTGAATATAATTGTTTGCTAACTAGACAAAATATCTGTTCATAAATATAATTTTAGCCAATATGTTGGCAACTCTACACGGCTACATAGTTTAAGATATTGTAAGTAACTGGAAAAAATAAGGCTGTTTTCTTTATAAGTATCTTTTATTTAAACATTTCATTAATATTGAGAATGTACATTCAAATTGTTTCCTATTGGTAAATTTCAGTGTATTAATTTCTACTTAGTTGGCAACTTTTTGTTTAATTTGTTCTTCTTCTGGTCCTGTAAATATTCTAATATTTTAAAAAGCTTATATTCTATACCTTAAAAATAAAACTCTGGAAACTAAATAATTTAAGTAGAAAACTCATTTTCCTCCACTGGCATCTTTGGTTCTGTCCCAATCCCATGGTCTCAGCACACGGTCTCAAATATTGCTGACAAACTTATTTGGAGCAGCATTTCAACATATTTTTGTATAATTGTTCCTCATTGCAATTTTTCATTGAAATCTAATATTTCATTTCTAAATTGAAGGCACAATCATCCACCCAATTGCCTACAGTATGTTCAGATACCCTCAGAACCATCCTTATTTTTTTCTATCTTCCTTACCACCTACATAAAGCCAGATAATGAGCCCTATATACCTTAGAAAGACTTTCTTCATTCTATGCCTGCCAACAAAAATTGGCTCAGGATATTATATGTTTTTATTATAGCTATCATAGCTGTCTCTCAAATGGTACCTGTACTTCTAGTTGCTTCTCATCTCCACATCAGTCTCCAGTTTTTTATCACCAACAAAATTTTCTAATTCTTATTCTGTTTCACTGAAAGCATATGTTGGATTGTTGGGTAATGTTTGCATAAGAATAATATCTAGAAGTCTAAGCATATCGTGCAAAAAATTATCTTCTAATTTCCAACTATTTGGTTTAAATCCATCTATCACCACAGCATCTGTCCATCACTTTTTCCAACTGCATGCTTTATGTTTTAGTCATAATGGCCCCACCAGTCACTGGAAATGACATTGTATTTCATTGTACTATATGTGTATACAGATACATAATTGATATGTACAACTTTAAAATGTATATAATTTCATGTTCCTGGATTTTTATTTAAACTTACTTTTCTTAAAATGTTTAGCTAATATTTTAAAGTATGACTCATATTCCACCAGGTTCTGTTAAAAACTCACAACTCCTCTCGCTCAGTCTAAGCTAAGTAATAATTACTCTGGATTCCCAAAGTACTTTATACCTACATTACACTTCCAACATATTTGTCAATTTATTTATGAATTTCCTTGACTCAGCTGAGGTCTTAACTCAACATCTTCACCTTGAGGAGATTCCGTACAAAACTAGTCAATAAATGTTGAATGAATGAATATAAAAGTGCCTAACCATTCTATAAAAAACACCAATAAAAGGTGAAAAATGATAATGACACTATAAGAAAGATACAAAATCAGTGAGTCATGGATTTTTTTAAAATTTCCCTTTAGAAATACCATAGTACTTACCCTTTAAATAACTAGAATCAGAGTAAAAACTTCATTAAATAATTACTTAGATTAAAAAGAGATGATACTTCTAATAGCCCTAAGCTTTTAAGTTTTGCAGTCTGTAAGAGGGTAACTAATTAATTAGAAATATATTATGAACCTCTGTGTAATTATTTGTCTTTTTAATATCAAAGTGACTAACTCATATTCCTTGTTAAAATGTTAAACATTTATAACCATTTAGAAAATAAATCTTCCATAGTTCTGTCACCCACATTTCAAAGTTACTGTATTTCATTTACTTGTTTCTTCTTTATTTTTATTTTGAATTATAATCAATAAAATTTTAATCAGTTGTTTTCACATATTAAGGAATAGTATTATTAAATACATTAAGTAACCAACATCATTAACTAAATTTTTGGACAGACAACTAGACTGCATTAAATGTATGTAAGTAAAATGAAAGATTCTTATTCCCCATGGAATATAATTCTATATTCTAAAGTTTTTAATAATACAAATACAATAGCGATATTCTACATGTCTCACTACTTCTTTAAAATTGAATCTTTGCAATGGAATTACTGGGTAAAGTGTAAGGAACCTCTTTAAGATTTTGAGAACACATTATCAAACTAATTTCTAAGGTTATAAAAATTTACATTTTTCCAACAACGTTTTAGGGTGACACTTTTCTACACTGAGCACCACAAATTTTTAAATCTTTACTTACTTGGGTATGACACTCACACTCTCTATTTCCTTTTTTAAACATATTTATTGGAGTATAATTGCTTTACAAAGTTGTGTTAGTTTCTGCTGTATAACAAAGTGAATCAGCTATATGTATAAATATATCCCCATATCCTCTCCCTCTTGCATCTCCCTCCCACCCTCCCTATCCCACCACTTTAGGTGGTCACAGAGCACTGAACTGATCACCCTGTACAATTGCAGCTGCTTCTCACTAGCTATCTGTTTTACATTTGGTAGTGTATATATGTCAATGTTACTCTCTCAGTTCATCCCAGCTTACCGTTCCCCCTCACATGTCCTTAAGTCCATTCTCTAGTCTGCGTCTTTATTCCTGTCCTGCCCCTAGGTTCATCAGAACCTTTTATTTTTTAATTCCATATATATGTGTTGGCATATGGTATTTGTTTTTCTCTTTCTGACTCACTTCACTCTGTGTGACAGACTTTAGGTCCATCCACCTCACTACAAATAACTCAATTTCGTTTCTTTTTATGGCTGAATAATATTCCACTGTATATATGTGCCACATCTTTATCCATTCATCTGGCAGTGGATGCGTAGGTTGCTTCCATGTCCTGGCTATTGTAAATAGTGTTGCAATGAACACTGTGGTACATGTCTCTTTTTGAATTATGGTTTTCTCAAGGTATATGCCCAGTAGTGGGATTGCTGGGTCATATGGTAATTCTATTTATAGGTTTTTAAGGAACCTCCATACTGTTCTCCATAGTGGCTGTATCAGTTTACATTCCCACCAACAGTGCAAGAGTGTTCCCTTTTCTACACACCCTCTCCAGCATTTGTTGCTTGTAGATTTTCTGATGATGGCCATTCTGACTGGTGTGAGGAGATACCACATTGTAGTTTTGATTTGCCTTTCTCTAATGATTAGTGATATTGAGCATCCTTTCATGTGTTTGTTGGCAATCTGTATACCTTCTTTGGAGAAATGTCTGTTTAGATCTTCTGCCCATTTTTGGATTGGGTTGTTTGTTTTTTGGACATTAAGCCACATGAGCAGCTTATATATTTTGGAGATTAATCCTTTGTCACTTGTTTTGTTTGCAAATATTTTCTCCCATTCTGAGGGTTGTCTTTTCTTCTTATTTATGGTTTCCTTTGCTGTACAAAATCATTAGGTCCCATTTGTTTACTTTTGTTTTTATTTCCATTTCTCTAAGAGGTGGGTCAAAATGGATCTTGCTGTGATTCATATCATAAAGTGTTCCTCCTATGTTTTCCTCTAAGAGTTTATAATGTCTGGCCTTACATTTAGGTCTTTAATCTATTTTGAGTTTACTTTTGTGTATGGTGTTAGGGAGTGTTTTCATTTCATTCTTTTACATGTAGCTGTCCAGTTTTCCCAGCACCACTTATTGAAGAGGCTGTGTTTTCTCCATTGTATATACTTGCTTCCTTTATCAAAGATAAGGTGACCACATGTGCATGGGTTTATCTCTTGGTTTTCTATCCTGTTCCATTGATCTATATTTTTGTTTCTGTACCAGTACCATACTGTCTTGATTACTGTAGCTTTGTAGTATAGTCTGAAGACAGGGAGCCTGATTCCTCCAGCTCCGTTTTTCTTTCTTAAGGTTGCTTTGGCCATTCGGGGTCTTTTGTGTTTCCATACAAATTGTGAAATTTTTTGTTCCAATTCTGTGAAAAATGCCTTTGGTAGTTTGGTAGGGATTGCATTGAATCTGTAGATTGCTTTGGATAGTATAGTCATTTTCACAATGTTGATTCTTCCAATCCAAGAACATGGTATATCTCTCCATCTTTTGGTATCATCTTTCATTTCTTTCATCTGTGTCTTATAGTTTTCTCCATACAGGTCTTTTGTCTCCTTAGGTAGATTTATTCCTAGGTATTTTATTCTTTTTGTTGCAATGGTAAATGGGAGCATTTCCTTAATTTCTCTTTCTGACTTTTCATCCTTAATGTACAGGAATGCAAGAGATTTCTGTGCATTAATTTTGTATCCTGCTATTTTACCAAATTCACTGATTAGCTCTAGTAGTTTTCTGGTAGCATCTTTAGGATACTTTATGTATAGTATCATGTCATCTACAAACAGTGACAGCTTTAATTCTTCTTCTCCAATTTGGATTACTTTTATGTCTTTTTCTTCTCTGATTGCTTTGGCTAAAACTTCCAATACTATGTTGAATAATAGTGGTGAGAGTGGGCATCATTGTCTTGTTCCTTACTTTAGAGGAAATGTTTTCAGTTTTTCACCATTGAGTATGTTGTTGGCTGTGGATTTGTCATATATGGTTTTTATTTTGTTGAGGTAACTTCCCTCTATACCTACTTTCTGGAGAGTTTTTATCATAAATGGATGTTGAATTTTGTTGAAAGCTTTTTCAGCATCTATTGAGATTATCATATTGTTTTATCTTTCAGTTTGTTAATAAGCTGTACCACATTGATTTGTGTATATTGAAGAATCCTTACATTCCTGGATAAGCCCCACTTGATCATGGTGTATGATATTTTTAATGTGCTGTTGGATTCTGTTTGCTAGTGTTTTATTGAGCATTTTTCATCTATGTTCATAAGTGATATTGGTCTGTAGTTTTCTTTTTTTATGACATCTTTATCTGGTTTTCATATCAGGGTGATGGTGGTCTTGTAGAGTGAGTTTGGGAGTGTTCCTCTGGAAGAGCTTGAGGATAGGTGTTAAATATTCTTTAAATGTTTGATAGAATTCACCTGTGAAGCCATCTGTTCCTGGGCTTTTGTTTGTTGGAAGATTTTAAATCACAGTTTCAATTTTGGTGCTTGTGATTGGTCTGTTTATATTTTCTATTTCTTCCTGGTTCAGTCTTGGAAGGTTGTGCTTCTTCTAAGAATTTGTCCATTTCTTTCAGGTTGTCCATTTTATTGCTTGTAGTAATCCCTTGTGATTCTTTGTATTTCTGCAGTGTCAGTTGTTACTTCTCCTTTTTCATTTCTAATTCTGTTGATTTGAGTCTTCTTCCTTTTTTTCTTGGTGAGTCTGGCTAGTGGTTTATCAGTTTTGTTTATATACTCAAAGAACCAGCTTTTAGTTTTATTGATCTTTGCTTTTGTTTCCTTCATTTCTTTTTCATTTATTTCTGATCTGATCTTTATGATTTCTTCGGCTGACTTTGGGTTTTTTTTTGTTCTTCTTTCTCTAATTGCTTTAGGTGTAAGTTTAGGTTGTTTATTTGAGATTTTTCTTGTTTCTTTACGTAGGCTTGTATTGCTATAAACTTCCCTTTTAGAACTGCTTTTGCTGCATCCCATCGGATTTGGGTTATTGTGTTTTCATTTTCATTTGTTTCTAGGTATTTTTTGATTTTCTCTATGATTTCTTCAGTGATCTCTTTGTTATTTAGTAGTGTATTGCTTAGCCTCCATGTGTTTGTATTTTTTACAGGTTTTTTCCTGTTATTGATATCTACTCTTATAGTGCTGTGGTTGGAAAAGATACTTGATATGATTTTAATTTTCTTAAGTTTACCAAGGCTTGGTTTGTGACCCAAGATATGATCTATTCTGGAGAACGTTTCATAAGCACTTGAGAAGAAAGTGTATTCTGTTGTTTTTGCATGGAATGTCCTATAAATAGCAATTAACTCCATCTTGCTTAACATGTCATTGAATGTGTTTAATGTGTTTCCTTATTTATTTTCATTTTGGATGATCTGTCCATTGGTGAAAGTGGGGTGTTAAAGTCCCCTACTAGTATTGTATTACTGTCAATTTCCCCTTTTATGGCTGTTAGCATTTGCCTTATATATTGAAGTGCTCCTCTGTTGGGTGCATAAATATTTACAATTGTTACATCTTCTTGAGTTGATTCCTTGATCATTATGTAGTGTCCTTCTTTTTCTCTTGTAATCTTTATTTTAAAGTCTATTTTGTCTTATATGAGAATTGCTACTCAGCTTTCTTTTGATTTCCATTTGCTTGGAATAACTTTTTCCATCCCCTCATTTTCAGTCTGTTTCTGTCACTAGACCTGAAGTAGTTCTCTTGTAGACAACATATATACGAGTCTTGTTTTTGTATCCATTCAGCCAGTCTATGTCTTTTGGTTGGAGCATTTAATCCATTTACGTTTAAGATAATTATCGATATGTATGTTCCTATACCATTTTCTTAATAGTTTTGGGTTTGTTATTGTAGGTCTTTTCCTTCCTTGTGTTTCCTGCCTAGAGAAGTTCCTTTAGCATTTGTTGTAAAGCTGGTTTGGTGGTACTGAATTCTTTTAGCTTTTGCTTGTCTGTAAATGTTTTAATTTCTCTGTAGAATCTGAACAAGATCCTTGCTGGGTAGAGTAATGTTGGTTATAGGTTTTTCCCTTTCATGACTTTAACTATGTCCTGCCACTCCCTTCTGGCTTGCAGAGGTTCTGCTGAAAGTTCAGCTATTAACCTTACCGGGATTCCCTTGTATGTTATTTGTTGCCTTCCCTTTTTGCTTTTAATTTTTTTTGTGTGTATTTAATTTTTGATAGTTTGATTAATATGTGTCTTGGCGTGTTTCTCCTTGGATTTATCCTGTATGGGACTCTCTGGACTTGATTGACTATTTCCTGGACTTGATTGACTATTTCATTTCCCACATTAAGGAAGTTTTTAACTATAATCTCTTCAAATATTTTCTCAGAGCATTTCTTTTTCTCTTCTTCTGGGACCCCTAAAATTCGAATGTTGGTGTGCTTAGTATTGTCTCTCCCAGAGGTTGCTAAGACTGTCCTCATTTCTTTTCATTCTTTTTTCTTTATTCTGCCCTGTGGTAGTTATTTCCACTATTTTATCTTCCAGATCACTTATCCGTTCTTTTGCCTCAGTTATTCTGCTATTGATTCCTTCTAGAGAATTTTTAAATTCGTTTATTGTGTTGTTCATCATTGTTTATTTGCTCTTTAGTTCTTCTAGGTCTTTGTTCAATGTTCCCTATATTTTCTCAATTCTATTTCCAAGACTTTGGATCATCTTTATTATCATTACTCTGAATTCTTTTTCAGGTAGACTGCCTATTTCCTCCTCATTTGTTTGGTCTGGTGGGTTTTTACCTTGCTCCTTCATCTGCTGCGTATTTCTCTGTCTTCTCATTTTGCTTAACTTACTGTGTTTGGGGTCTCCTTTTTTCAGGCTGCAGGTTCGTAGTTCCTGCTGTTTTTGGTTTCTGTCCCCTGTGGGTAAGGTTGGTTCAGTGGCTTGTGTAGGTTTCCTGGTGGAGGGGACTGGTGCCTATGTTTTAGTGTGTGGGGCTGGATCTTGTTTTTCTGGTGGGCAGATCTGTTTCCAATGGTGTGTTTAGAGGTTTCTGTGAACTTACTATGATTTTAGGCAGGCTCTCTGCTAATGGATGCAGTTGTGTTCCTGTCTTGCTAGTTGTTTGACATGGGGCTTCCAGCACTGGAGCTTCCTGGCCATTGGGTGGAGCTGGGTCTTACCGTTGAGACAGAGATCTCTGGGAGAGCTCTCACTGATTGATATTACATGGGGCCAGGAGGTCTCTTGTGGTCCAGTGTCCTGAACTCAGCTCTCCCACCTCAGAGGCTCAGGCCTGACCCCAGGCTGGAATACCAAGACCCTGTCAGTCACATGGCTGCCATTGGATTAGCTCCAGTTGCCTCCCTGGGTTACAATATCCCTGGCCTGTCCTGGTAGGAGTGTTGAGGAGCACTTCACAGGTTTAGCGTTCCCCAGCTGGGGAGAAAGCTGCACTCCACTCAGAGTCCGAGGCCAGGCACTGGCTTGATTTCTCCCTTGATCAGGCTTTCATGAAGAAAATGAGTCTGCAGAGCAAGACCGAACAGAGACCTAACTGGACTGGCGAGCTGGGTGGGATTCATTTCTTCACCAAAGTGCTTGGGGAAGTAGTAATTAGTGTAGGGGCAACTAATTACTAATTAGTTCGGTGCCTCTGGCGATCTCCTAGTGGAATCTGCAGTTTCAAGGCTCTGGCCAACATGCAGGCTGGCTCGTGTGTGCGTTCGTGTGTGTATGCTTCTCTGTGTGTGGGGGTGTATGTGTGCACTCATGCACTCGCTGGAGTGGGTCTCTGTGGCCAGCACCTTTGGTATAATAAGAGGGCGTGTGTGTGTGTTCATGAGTGTGTGTTCGATTAGCTGCAATGGGCTGACAATTTTCTCTCTGTATATATATTTTTTCACTGTCCTCCCACTCTTATTCCAGTTCTAAATCCAACTCCTAACAATACCATCTAACCTTGATGAACAGTTTTAATAGGCCAGGCACTGTTCTAAGGACTTGCATATATTATTTCATTGCATCACCACCTCTTTAAGAAGATATTGAAAGAGTTATGTATAAGTTTTAATATTTTATGATGCATTTATCTTTTATGTATTTTCTTCATGAAAAAAGTAACCTCTAGTCACATGTTTTGCCATTTTAATATTAAGTACTTTCTTTTTTATTTTTATCTTAACTAATTAATTTATTTTTTGAGTTTTTATTGTGATGAAATACATCACATAGAATGTAATATCTTAACCATTTTTAAGTGTAGGTTCAGTAGTGTTAACTATGAATATATTACTTGATCTTAAAAAGGAAGAAAATCCTGTCACATACTACAAAGTGGATAAACATTGAGCACACTAAATTTAATTTACTTTTAAGGATTTAACCTTTTTCTTGTTAGCAGTGTTTTATTTTTAATGTTATAATAGAAGAAATGGAAAATATGACGATTAATAAAAGTGCTATAGCCAATTACTTGATAAGATGTCTGTTTATTTTTATGAAGAACATTGTATGTGACAGTTGATTAAAATATTCTTGGTTAGAAGTTTCAAAATTAGAATGTACAGCGTCAACTGTAGAATCCATATGTAGATCATAAAAAGTTGCATGAATAGTGTCTCTTGTCAGAGACATCCCAATATTGGGTGGCCCTGAAAGCCATATTGATATCAGGACCAATATCACCTCCTAAATATCAGGCCAGCTAAAGTTCTGGCTTCCACCAGCCTATTCTTTAATCATGAACCTGGGCAATTTTTTTTAGCAAATAGTTGGTAAATTTGACCTCAAGGAGGGAGAGCAAAGTGTTCCCTAATATTTAATTTAGCTGGGTTAGATTTATATTGATGTCTAAATTTTGAAATATTTATAGGGTTGAAAATTGAAACAGTATATATTTAAACCTTCTCTTCAAGTAGCTATCTTGTTTTATACAAAGGCCATTTCACAAGTATTTTTCTTGAGTAACCTCCTAATCATACTTTGCTGCACTTCATCTTTCTCTAGTTTATGGGCTCTGACAGGGAAATAACTCACTATCCTATTTTTCTAGGCTAATGATATTAGTATGTATAGGTTATTTTGGTTTACAAGTCCAAATGAGTTTCAGTTTCCTGATAAATAAGAATCCTTGTAAATAACCTAAGAATATCATCTCTCAAATACTGTTATTTATACCTTGCTAGCCTAAGAAAAAAGCTATTGCCATTTTTATGGATTCATTAAACTAGTGGCATGTTGTTATATTGTTCATATCTTTCCATTGAAATACAGTCTACATAAAAATTAATCTTAAAAAAGCTAAAATTCTCTATACAGCATTATTTATCCATTCATGAAATTGGAAGAAGTTACCCCTCAAGGACCATAAGCTACGGCCTAATGTTCGATCAGAAAGCAGAGCAAAACAAAATAAATATCAGGGCAAATAGAAAATGTGCTATTTTTCTGAAGCTGTGGGAGATGGGTGGTCAGGAATCGGTCTCAAAAGAAGGCAAAATGATATCCAGTACTCTTTCTGGGGATTAATATTCATTTGCTGGATATTATGACTGAGAAAATAATAACTTTAAAAATCAAGTAATACATCCAAAATTGAGAAACATTCAGCAATTATGTTAATTTGTAATGAGGAAGAAATAAATGACTAGGGACCAAATGTGACAAATCAAACAATTCTATAATATATAGAGACTTGTGGGAGGGTAGAATTACAGTAAATTCTCCCTTCAAATCTCAATGGTTTTTATTTATTTATTTATTTAAAAGTTTCTTTTTTTTTTCACAACTCACACACACACACTGTATTTTATTTTTACAAGAGATAAATAATCTGACACCATCTTCCAATCCAAGAACATGGTATATCTCTCCATCTGTTGGTATCATCTTTAACTTCTTTCATCAGTGTCTTATAGTTTTCTGCATACAGGTCTTTTGTTTCCCTAGGTAGGTTTATTCCTAGGTATTTTATTCTTTTTATTGCAATGGTAAATAGGAGTTTTTCTATAATTTCTCTTTCAGATTTTTCATCATTAGTGTATAGGAATGATCAATGGTTTTTTTTTTTAGATATATTTCATCCACATACATTTTTCTTTATTTTTAAAGTTTATTTGAATTACTTTAACATATGACTTAAATTTTAATTTATTATAAACATGACTACTTTTTTCTCAGTTTTCCTCAGAGAATTGACTTCCTGCAAGAACATTAATGAAGTTAAAATTGTAATGTTGTTCTTGTTTTAATTATTTAAAAAATATGTAAAATATGTAAAAATAAACCTCTCTAATGTAATAGGAGTTATTTGCAGTGAAATAGGTAATTCAAGATGTATACCTCCAAATATATAAATTTTGTGAAACTTTTCATTTATTTAATAGCATTAATTTGGTTGAAAAAATTGGACATGTTAGAATATGTTTGTTATTACAAAAATATTAGGCTCATATTGAGGAACCAAAAATCTTAAATTCTTTATCAGGACCTTTTATGTTACAAATGACACAAGGATAACTCAAATTGTATTAAATAAGAAGTAAAATCTACTGCTTCAATCTTCTCAAGGGTCAAGAAAGCTAGCTTCCTTAACTTCTAAACAGTAGCTCAAACAATGTTTACCTTATTTATTCATCTCTATTCCCACATCCCATGTTACCCAGCTAAGGGGCCTCCAGTGTGTTAGCTAAGCAACTACAGCTATCTTATATTCCACATTCTCCCATGTCATCAATTATTTGGAGGAAAGAGATGCATCTCTCTAACTGCAGTACCTGTGGCATAGGTATAGCTCCTGAAATCTACAGTCACAAATCTTGCCTGTCACTCAATGACCAGAAGAATGTGATATGCTGACTGGTTTAAGTCAAACATGGCACGTTCTTTGAGCTGAGAATAAAATAATTTTCATAGTAATAACACAAATAAGACAGGGAGAAGGACACATTTCCCCCACACACACAAAATCAGGTTCATGTGGGTAGGAGTAAAGGAAAAGGGAGACCCGAGGAACACTTGCCCATGGCAAACAATATTATTAATATTAGTGGGACTGTAGATTTGGACAAGTGTAAATGGTGTGATGTTATCAAAATGAAACTGTAATTTTCCCACTTCCCCTCAGTTGGGGAGACATTTTTCTTCTGCCAGTAAATGATAACTCTGGAAGCCTCATGATTTTTTTTCACCCTTAGGTAATAAAGAATCCCAGGGTTATTTTATTCACAAAATGAAGTCTTGATTCCAAAAGTAGAATGTTGAGTTCAATGTATTTAACATTTCAATATTTATTCTTCCCAATATCCTCTTTTCATAGAGATACTGTTTGTTGGTGGGCTGCCTGACTTTTTAGAAGGAGATGCCTTTGGCCTTCCTTACCCCATATCCATGAATTCACTTGGTGCAGTAACTGATCCCTCTTGGTTTGGAAATATCTGGAAAGAAGAAAGGGAATGTACTCATCCTAACTGAAACTGTCTTAAGATGGCTTTGGCTCTTTGGAAATGGCAGATGTTTGAAGCTCACTCTCTGCTCTTTGGTGATGTCATGAAATTTTCAGAAGTCACTTGCTGGATTTCTCTGACTATACACCTATGGGATGGGGGTTTCTCCCCTTTAGCCACCTCTCCAGTCTTCCTTAGCTTCTCATTCTCAAGGGTTTTCCTCATACTCTCTGACTCTCTTGGGTTAAATCCTATTTTAAATGAGTCTAGATTGACTTCCATGTTTGACCCACACATGAGAGCCACACTGTTACATATTTTACATTGCCATTGTTGGAAAGGCAGTTACTTGCTAATTGTAAGCTTCTGTTCTCTCTCTGCCCAGCTGTCTCAGGCTGAGAGCCACATCCTCATATCTTGAGTTTCTTTAGACATTCCTTGCATATCCATCCAGTATGATGTGGTAATTCTAGGGGGACCCATATGAGCTGTCCAAGGGAGTTTCCTTGAAATTTCTCCTACTGGTACCTCCCTTTCTTTCTGTAAGGGAGGGAAAAGCATTAGCTTTTCCTCAAGAAATCTGCACAGATCCTTGTGACATTTTTAGACTTTCAGAAGGAGTGAGGGGTTCCAAGTGACAAGAAATATATTCTGATTCCTGGCTCCCCTCACTTACCCCATTCTTTATGTCTTGATTTACAACTTAATTTGTTTTAAAACTAATTTTAGAACTCTAGAATCAGTTATTGATGGCATTTCAGCTTAAGTTTTTTTCAATTTGAATACAATAATAATAGCACACCAATCTATAATACCAACAGAATAAAGTTAAGTACCATTATCTACACTATTTGTTAAATTTTGCTTTCCAAAAGAACCCTTCTGATACATGACACATGAGAAAAAGATCCAAGTATTATCCAATAAGAGCAAATTTTGACTTCTTCCTATGTGATGTTCTCATTTGAATGCGCTTTACATGTGTTAATATATCCAATATTCCTAGTAGCTTATGACATATATACTAATAGTATTTTAATTTTTCAAATGAGGAAATGAAGGCACATAGAAGTTAAATAACCTTGCTCAAAATCACAGGCATAATATATGGCAGATCTAGGATTTAATGTTAGATAAATGACTCTGGATCCCTAATTCTTAATTACACATATTTCCTCCTTCTAAAGATTATCAAATGCCTATTCTTCTCAAAGTATTTCATGTTGCATAGAAAGTAATGTTGAAAGAGTTACTTTTTTGTAACAGATAAATTGGAGGTTAAGTAAAAAGGGAATTAGTATATGACCAAATATTAATTAATATACTGTCTTTTTTATCTCAAAGAAAACATTCAGCCCCTTCACTCTGAATTATATATCTTACTAGCTAAGATAGGTTTATGTGCCACAATTTACACGCTTAAACAAATTTTCCTTGGAGACTGAAGCTGTTAGAGGGGTGAGTTTCCTAGAGAGAATACGAGAAATGACTCCTGTAGGGCAGACCCACTGCTGAGTGTGTTTAAGGCATATGTGCAGATAAAGACTCATCTCAATAGCAACACATTGCACCTCTACCTTTCCATGATACACAGCTTTGTTTGGTTAGTGATAAAAAAGTAATTTGAAAACACCCATCACAGAAAGTAAACTTTCAAGTAAATATCAGCCTTAACATTTAGAAGTGTTCAGTGGCTGGAAGTTCTTTTTTCTTGTCACAGGGATAAAACTTATTCCATGTAATATGAGCAACTCTTGCTCTCCTTGCACACAAGTTGCAGTTAGGGTCATATCAATTCATATTCTGCACCCAGTGATTGTTTAATGCTGTACTCAAGTGCTACACTAAGTATCATATCATTCATCCTATATGACTCCTTTGAAAATTGCTCTAAAAGTTTGTGCCAAAAATGTTCATGAAGTGAACAATTTACTGTCCTTTCACTATTAAGATACTGAAAACTGTCACTTCAGGAAATTGGATACTGTATCCTGTAAAATATGTTGTTCTGAAGATATTCTTCAACAATTACTACCTATCATCCATCAGCTTGTGAGTGTTGTATTTAGTCAGTTGTTAAATTTAATACTGTAATAACATTTGGATGTCAGGGAAAGAGAAGTATGGTGTTTCAGTGAAAAAACTGAAGGTGGTTGTATTTGTGTTTTGTTTGTGTTTTATATTTTCTTTGTTTAGCTATGGAGAAAGTCAAGTGATTTCTGGACACATACAGGTTTGTGCTACATTTTTAAACATGGTTACTTTCACTGATATTAGTAGACACTGTTATGACATCACTTGCAGATGTCAGGTATTGAAAACTAAGATTTTTATTTCAATTCTTTCCCAATTATATCTATTATTATTTTTTAATTTCTATAATGTAAACTCTTTTTTAATCTAGGATTAACCCAATTTGCTTATTTTTGACCAACTTAAATGGCAAACATTGCTTATAATAAGTAAAAAATGTATACCAGTAACAATAATTAAAATGTTGGATAACAATTCAAATGCATGCTCAACTTTCAAAGCTTGACTTAAAGTTCTGTTCCAGCATGAAGATATTCCATGTAGGATTTTTTATCTTACATGACTTCTGTCTGTTCTGAAATCACATCACTTATCCTCTTATCTGACAGGTAATCAAGTAATCAGGTACAGCACTTGACATCTTTCAAAGTATGATAGTGCCATTTAATATATGTGTTAATATTTCATATTTAAACCTTACAGTAATGGACATAATAAATTTGTAGTTTGTTCAAACTCTTCTGGACAATAAAATTAGAATGACAGATGATAGTTCTGGTACTGAATGAGTCACTCAAAGTCTCTTTAACTCAGATATTTATTCTTTTTTTTTAATGAGCTGTAATTTACCTTCAATAAAATGTACGAATATCAAGTGTTCAATTCAATGAGTTTTGGAAATTTTATACACCTGGTAACCATCACTAAAATTTTTCTATCATCCAGGGAAGTTTTCTCATTCTCCTTTCCCCCCCGTTCCTACCACCATCCCACTACCTGAAGTCACCACTCTCTGATTTCTACTACCATAGATTCATTTTGCCTGACTTTGACTTCATAGAAATGGAATCACTTAGAGTGAATTTTTATGTATATCTTCTTTTGTTTAACATATCTTTGAGATTAATCCATGTGCTGTATATGTCTCTAATCCATTTCTTGTCTTGTTGATATGAATAAAACAAAATTTGTTTTCATTCCTTATTCTTTGACGTTTGAGTTATTTAAAAGTGTTGGGTATTACGAGTCGATTTCTTAAACTGTCTTGAGTAAAATTAATCTATGCCATAGATCTTGAGTAAATCTTCTATGTTAGTGTTTATAACTATAAATAAAATTATAAACTGTCTTTGTAATCTTACTAAATTAGTTTATTATGGTAGTTTTATTGGTAGATTCCTTAAGATTTTCTTAGTAGACAATCATTCCATCTGTCACTAGAGACTTACTTTTTTCTTTCCAATATTTATGTAATTAAGTTTTTGTTCTTGTATTATTGCATTAGCAAGTAAGTATCTTTAGTGCAATTTTGAATAGGGTTAGTGAGAGCAAGCACCTTCACTTTATGGTAATATAGGACAATTGAGTATGATATTAATTGTAGTATTTTTGTAGATACTTTTTAAATAATTAAGGGAATTCTCATATTCCTAGATTGCTGACAGTGTTTATAATGGAAGGGTGTTGAATTTTGTCAATAACTTTTACTGCATTATTAAGATAATTTTTATTCTTTATTCTCCTAACATGATAAATTTCATTGATTGATTTTCAAAGAATAACTCAATCTTGAATTCCTTGGATGAAACCCACTTGACCATAATTCAATCTCTCTCTCTCTCTCTCCAACCCTCCCTTCCTCTTTCTTGTAATATCTCATTTCTCTGTCATAGTTCTGTGGTATCAGGGTTAGGCCGGACTTCATACTTCCTTCCATTTTTTCTAAAAGGGTTTTTCTCAAATTGGTATTATTTCCTTCTTTAATGTTTGAGTAATTCCACTGGTGAATCTCTCTGAGCTTTGAATTGTTTTATGGAATTAAGTTTTTTCAATAGATTAAGGTATGTTCAGGTCATTTATTTCTTCTTGTTTTAGTTTTGATAAATTGTATTTTTCAATTGATTAAATTAGTTGAATTTATTGAAATAAAGTTGTTGCTAATATATTCTTATCATCATTTTACTAGCTGTTGGATCTGTAGTAATTTGCCTGATATTGGCAATTTGTGTTATTTTTCTTGATGGGTCTTTCTCTAGGCTTATCAACTTCACTAATTTTATCACAGAGCCCATTTTTAACTTTTTTTTTAACTTTTCTCTATTGCTTTTTTCTGCCCTATATAACATATTTCTTCTTCCATTATTAGTATTTTCCTTCTACTAATGTTGCTTGAATTTGCCTATTTTTCAAGGTGGAAGTTTAGAAGACTGATATTAAGTCTTCCTTTGTTTCTTATAGGTACATTTAAAGCTATAAATGTTCCTCTAAGCACTGCTTTAACTACACCCCACAACTTTTGAAAAGTTGTGTTGTCATTATCATTCAGTTCGAAATATTTTCTAAATTTTTTGTGACTTTTTCTTAGACTTATTGGAAAATTAATTGCCCCATTTTAACTAAAAGAAACAGAAACTTCTCTTTATATGTGCTTTCTTATAAATATTTTTCTTGGCAAAACTGCAACTGAGAAATAGGAAGAAAAGTTTATCTATGAGTTTAATTAATGGTCTTTTTTATAGGATACAAGATAAGAAAACCAAGACACTCAGAGCTTTTGGCATGATTTACAGTGTCTGTACAATTTCGACTTATCGAAAAAAGAGTTTATATAGTATTCTTGGTAAAGAGAACACCACCTTGACAAAATCAGTTTTAGTTTTAAAAAAGCTTTATACCCCCCCACACCATTTTATTTACCATGTGAAAATCATGTGAACACAATATTCTATTAGTACAACAGTGGGGTTAATTTTCTATGATTTATATCTTCTAGATTTATGTATTGGTTTAATTTGTGCAATAAGCAATCATTGTTTTTTCCCAAAAATTATATTTACAAAAATATAGAACTGTGTGTGTTCTCCTTTGTTGTATCAAATTGAAAATTCTAATTTAGCTTGAGCATAAATGTGCTTTTGGTGGTCTTTGGTTAGTTGGACTTATTTGACATAACCTCAATAAATATAAAAGAATCGGTGTTTTACAGAACACAGTAACCATAATAGGATTGTTATTTAAAAAAAAAGAATTAAATAAAAAGAAACAAAACAAAATACTTCTATAAAATAAAAGAACTAATCATAATAAAAGTTCAAATTTCTTAGAAATAAGCAACATTGAAACAATTGCCTTTTAGAACTTGTTGAATGCAGATAAAGCAAAAGTGGAATGGAGTTTTGTTGTATTTAAGGCTAATTCTACCCATTCTACTTTATTTGACATCTATGAAACATTTCCAAAATTACAAAATTATTTTTCATTCCTTAAGGCTGTGAAAAAGAGGAACTTTTTTAGGATAACTTCAAATCGGAATATTCTAATGGACATAGAATCTGGGCAGAATATTATCTGTTACTTACAGAATAAAAAGCACTTCTCTATTTTGAAGCAGGAGAAGGCTATGGAGAGCAGTATTGAAGAGCTAGAGCAAGGAGGTTCTGTTGGGAGGGACATTTCCATGGGACTCTTGCATTTCTGTATGTCTTGCTAGTAGGTGCCTTGGTGGTCTTTATTCTGGACTATTTATTCAAAAACGTTTGTAGTGCCAACATCTGGAGCAAACCCAAAGTATTTTATTGTCCCGCTTAATAAAGATAATGTCTCTCTAAAGAGCATAGGTCGAGAAGGTGTATAGCCCATTATAAAAGATTTGTGTTCCCTAAGCTTGAGGCTCTTCAACAGTGACACAAACACATTCTGCACACAGCATCCATCTGTATCCCTCCACACTGGGACCTGGGACTTGGGGGTCAAGGGAGCAAACACAAGCATGAAACTTGTGCTGAGAGTAATAAAGTCCTTTGCCTCTGATCCAGGAATCCAGGGTCTTCCGTCAGCATTCATGAACCATGGCACATTAACTTGTAAGCTGGCAAGTAGAGTGACATCTCAAACAATTCACAGGTCTATATCATGACAAAAAGTGGAAAAGAAACTGAGCAGTCTAGGGGAAGAAAGAATATTGAATTGACTTGAATCAGAGAGACTTAAATTGCATTGGATAAGTGTAGTTATGTAGACTGCCTAAGGTTCCAAACTGTTAAGGAGCCAAGGACTCTGGTAGAATTGGGCTTAAGCACTACTTCCAATTCTTTATCACATGAGGGCTCTAAATAGGTGAAATACAAGGCATACTTGTTATATAAAGTTTCTTTTGCACATCCTTCAGAAATGGGTGTTGATGCTTGATGAAAGAATTAAGAGCTTGCTTGTACCATTCCGTAACCTTTTCTTATCAATGGGAATACTGTTAGTGTTGGTTTAAGGAAGGAAGTGGGCATTCTGATTTGGTCATCATTCTGGCTGTGAGTGGGGACTAAATGATGCCATAAAACTAGTTCAAATTTCCTCTTCTATGGAATAAATTATCTAACTGAGAAACAGAGGTTTTAACCAGAGATCTGGTAATGTGACATGAGAAGCTGACAAAAGAAAATTTCACATATTGAGGTATGGGGAAGTCTTTCTGTCTCATACATGATTTGGCTTGAACTTTATGCTAAATAGAACAGCCTATTTTACAGCCTGCCAAACATTCATTGTGGATCTGCTTTAACCATTAAAGAAAATAATGAATTTAAAAATCAAAATGGAGTAACTGTGGTTTAGCATTCAAAATGGAGCTGGGTGGCCATTGTGGTTATGGTTTCAGACACATTCCTGTATTATTGAGAACTTGAATTTTCTGAACTGTTTCAAACTCAATGACACCACCAGCGATTCTCAAAACAATGTCTACTAGAAGCTCCTAGTTGCAAACTTATGGTCTTAAGATTTCCCCTTGTAACTATGCAACACTTTTGGACCCCAACATATCCTTACTTAACAAGCAGCTTCACTTCATGCAAGCTCCAATCCTAATTCGTGGCAAAACATTTATGTAACTTTGTGGATTTTGCCACTATGAGCCTTCCCTATTCTGTAGTCCAGCAAAACACAATTCAAGTACTTTTTGAATCTGTGTCTCCCAGGCTATAGTGCTCATTTTGGCTTGAATAAAACTCTTTTCTATTCCTATTATAGATTGTATATTGATTATTTGCATTGACAAACCTTTACAGATGACTTCCCACTGAAAATACTGTGATATGATGACTGATAGGAAATAGTAGTTATGCCAATACTATGGGTTCCAGAATTTGATAGGTTGCTAAATTGTTGTAGAAGTGGAAGGTAGATAGCTGAACAAAAGAGAAGAGATGATAAGAGGCCCTAAGCAGTCTTAAATCTGACAGCAGCCTTTTTACCCAAATTGCAGATGGTCTTGGGTGGGTGATGAGACAAATGATACTGTCCTTGTTGGATACTAGTAATTAGAATTATTGTGGAGAACTCAGATCGTAGCCAAGGGAAGAGGAACTTGAATTTTTATTGAATAAAGTCAAATATAACCAGAAAGGAATATCTTGGACACTGAGAAACACAAGGGTGATGTAAAATTTGAAGAAACTTAACTATGAAGTGGTGATGTGTTGGAATTCAAGATTTCATTACCCCTTGGGTCAGTCTGACTTATACTTAATTCATTTCCCTATTGATTTAAATAATGTTATCAAGAGAGGAACAAACTGAACCTATCTGAAAATGAAAAGATACAGAAAGAAGTAGAATGAGAAAAGCAATTACTGCCCTTGTAAGAGAAAAAAAAAATAGCCTTAGAGAGCAGGTCAGTTTTGAAAAAGCCGGTGAGGCATCGAAATCTAAGTCTTATCCTTGGAGTTCATGGAGCTCCTTAGTAAAGGCATCCTGTATTTTGATACTGATGTGGAAAGAATGGTGAACTGCATCTTCCTAGGGAAATTTTTCTAAGTTTTGGAAAAGAATGCAAATCTAGGTATGGAAAATACCGGAGATATAGAAAACATTTCTCCTGCCCCACTGCCCAAGACACACACTTCACTGATCCCTGGTAAATGTTGAAACCACATATAATGGCTCTTATTCATTCTATAGAAAATAACCTTTGCTTCAGAAAACCTGAATAATGTTACACTTATTCTTGTGTACTTATGATGACCCTGAAATTTACAGAGAAAATTGCTGTGTTGTCAGAAATAACGGTTACCTGTGTTATGTGTCCAGCCTCAGGGAAACAACTATAACTATTTTCAGTTTAGAATTTGCTACTTCACAGATACCCTGGGGTATATTGTTCAACCATGCCTCTCATTTATGTTTTGGTGTGTAAAATAGAAACTGGGAAGAAAATAGAGCTGGATCTGATATATCACAGCTGACACGTTTCTGTGTTTAGATAGCATTCACTTCACTGGTTCCCAGGAATCAGGGAGAAGAAGAAGCGAAAAGCAAGAGGAAGCGCTGGGAATTGCCTCCCCTAATTGGAGGGGATTTCACTGTTTGTTAGTGCAGTTACACATAGTATAGTTAAAGAACAAGGTCAAAGATCCTCATGACTGTACCATACAGGAATGTGCCACAATAACAACAAAGACAAGAACTCCCAGATGTGGTACTGTAAACAGCAGATGGAGATCAGGTCTTCTTACAGAATTTGAGGATGCTAGGTAGGCATGCACTGGATATCCATTCATTAAGTGCAGTCAGAGGGCATATTGCAGATATCTTCTACCAAGAGAAGCTGCCTAACAGTTCCAGAATATCTGCTCACTATAGATTTCATATGGTTTGAAATATAGAACTGAATTCCAAGTGAAAGTATTTTGCACGTTTTTCTGGAACATTGATTCTCAACAGTGAAGGTACCACCCCCTAAAGAAAGTTTTGGAAATCTGTGGACACTATTTTCCTTGCCACAATGAATTGGGGGGTAGGTATTTGGCGTTAAAGGCTTTTAATGGGCAGAGGTCAAGTATCTTAGACATTCTGAAATGTCTGGGACAATTCTTCATAATGAAGAATTACTCCAGATTTCACGAAATTTAAAATTTCCCCCCAGCTAATCACTTATGTGAAATCTTATCTGATATGTAGCATGCTTTGTATTCAAACATAAAGTTTTGTTTATTTTTTTCGGACTTTTTAGTACATACTAAAATTCAAGAGTAGACTACTACAAAATACATTGAGGGGGGAACATAGCATTCTATTGTTATTTTTCAGAATTACCAAGAATTAGTGTTCATTTCAAGAAACTGCATCTTTGAAGTCAATGGTAATTATGGAACTTGAGTTTTCAGTAGAACGTTCCTGTGCCTCTATGCATTTGTAGCTGGGTTTCATGATGCCTATAAATGTGTGTGTGTGTGTGTCTCTGTGTACAGGCATCATTCATTAGATTTTCTACTGTAGTCAGACTAGGGCATTTATAATTGAAACTATTTTGTTGTAAATTACATTATCTTTTAATCTCCCTTACATTCGTGTGTTTTTAAGATATGTGTATGCAATAAATAAGGTGTTACAAAATATTTACTATTAAAAGGGGGCTTTTGCTCTGAGATAACTGAGAACTCTTTTCCTAGACTATGCACACCTTTGATGAAGCAGTACCATCAACTCTGCCACCATCCTCCCTATTCTCCCCTGTCACTGTGCCACACGCCAAAAGAGGCATATTGCTGAGTGGTAGCTAGGCTTGTACTTCTAAGCACTCTGGAAGGGGTATCAAAAACACTTAGCAGGATGCTATATTAACTCAAGTTCATGCTGGTAATGGACAGAATGTGTCTGTTTTTCTCAAACATGAATATTATCCCTCTCCTCAATCATTTATCCATATTCTTCTTTTTTTGAACTCTCCAACTATGTCTCTAGTTTTTTATTAAACTCAACCACAAACTGAATTCACTTGCCTTTCACTGATGGTTCACATTTACTCGGAAAACAATAAAACTGTCCCTTTCTGTTTATATTAATGTTTCACTATTAATTAGAAATTGATAAAATTGATATAAAGCCTCATATAAAATTAGAAAAATAAATAAAGCAAGCTCTAGAAGAGAGCTTGTAATCCCTGATCATCATGTTTAATATTACATGAATTATTTCCTTCAGTGTTTCTGGGGGAAGCTCTGTTTTTATTCCTGACTCAATCAGTAATATATTGTCTCATGCAGCAGGTTATTGGAGGATCATAGTTGTGTTTGGGTCATTTTGTTTGTAATTTTTAATAGAGGGTCACATAAAAATGCTTTTAGACACAAACTCTAAAGACAGGCCTGATCTGATAGCTTTCTTTTCATCTCTTTCTGTCTTTATTTCTGTCTCTCTCTCGCTTTTTATTTATTTATTTTTGAAATTTGGTCTATTTTAAAGCAGTCTGTTAATGCAACAGTGTTTTTGAAATGCTGTAGTAAAGAGCCTATTTTAAATCAACCACTCAAGAAATCATTAACAGTTTATATGTAAAAGAAAACAGCGTATAAGGTAAATTTTATGGCTGAGATCTGACGCTCACAACTGAGAGAAAAGCGGGGGAGTCTTTCTTCATTAGCAGCATGACCAAAGCACTTAGAGATTTTACTCCCTCACATCCATTATTTCATCTATTGTCCTAATTTAATTTTCCATGATTTTCCTGACAGTGAAGGCTGGCAACTCTTAAGTCAGTACAAAAGGTTTGCAACACTCATGTTAATAATTACACAAGCTGTTGAAGCTTTTTGCTAAAGGGTGTATTGTCAAAAATATCAAATTTAGACAAAAGCAGAAGCTACAGATGTGAGTGAAGCTGGAATCCCTGAGTGCCTTTGTTTCTTATCCACAGAAAGAAACCACCTTGTGAGGTATAAATGTTAATAAAGCATTCACACCATGTGGAACATTTTGAGGGCTCTAAACAGGAAAGCAAGATCTTTGGAGAACTGCCATCAAATTGTTGCTGCTTTTTTCCCTGCTGTCACCTACCAGGATCCTTCTGACAATATAAAACTATGATTTCTACATTCTTTCTTAGCCAAACCAATTAGTTGCCTAAGTATATATTGGCTAGCTTTGGAATAGCTGATCCAAAAATATAGCTTTCTAAATGTGGATAAAAAGTAAACTTGAGTCCAGTATCCTTCTACCTTTTCTTTAAGGATGCAATCAGTTGCCCTCATTTCATTCTTCCTGATTACAGAAGATCAAATTTCCCACTCTGTGAAGCTGCCTTGTGCCGCTGAGGCTCATGCATTACCAGTTTTCCATCCTGTGCACTAGACTCTGAGTAAAGGTGATGGTCATGGGTTATTATAAGGAGTCTTCAAATACCTGCAACCATCAAATATTGATCATAGACTAAAGGAGTATTATCTCATCCATTTAGTATCAAACCTCAACTATAAGACGCTTTTGTGAAATACGATATGCCAATGCATTTAAAAGTGATACTTAACATACAATGGTGTTATAGAGATATTTGAGATATGAAACCAACACATTTTACTCTCATGATCCTACCTTCCCCCCAACCATTGAGTAAATGCCAATGGGCTGAAGGAAGTGGCTAGAACTATAAACAAAGAATTACTCATCTTTGAATTTTCATTTGCTTTTCTGAGTCAATTGAGAAATAATAGATCCCTAAAATAGGCTATTTATATACAGAGATATTTTTTCTTAAAAATCTTCAAGAATAAATCTTGCTATATGTCATTAGTTGAAGAGTATAAATCTAAGGAATGTTTCTTCCCCACAGGAAGGAGTGTGACGTCCTGATAATTCCTGAAAGGTAAGCCTATACTGGACGTGATGATACCAGGTGATGATTTTGCCAGAATCTCTGAGAAAGGTCCTAGCACACACCAACTACACTCATCCCTCCAAATAGGTTGTAGAGGAAGTGTAAAGGAGAGAGGCTTTGTCCCATTTACTCTTTGGAGCTTGTGAGGGTAGCTGCATTAAAACAGAGGTAATAACAAGACACGTTTAGGCAGAAAGAAGACCTGAGACAAGAGTTCTGTTTCCAAATAGACTGCATGTGAAATCGAATAAACACTTGAACTCTGGGGTTGCTTTTAAATAGTTGAGGATTGAGTGGTGGGTCTGCCTAGGTTTCAGCTGAAGGCTGAGGAGAGGAGTCCGTAACAGAGGCACCTGTCTGGGCAGATGTAAGCCATACTTACAGGAAGAACACAATGGAGTCTTTGGTTTTAGCAGTGCCAGAGGGTTATGAAAAGGAGCCTAGAGATATCATAGCAGAGTGTTAACTGCGTGGACTCAAAAGAGTGACTGCTTGGGTTTAAATCCAGCCCTGCCTCTTACTAGCTGTGTGACTTTGGGCAAGTTACTTAAACTCACTAGACTTCCATTCCATTGTTTATGTGAGATTATTAATAGAGCCTTCCTTTTAGGGCTGTTATTAAACTAAATCAATTATAACTATAACACACAGAATAGTACCTGGTACATGGTAAGCGCTGTGTATTTGCTTGTTAAATAAGTAGAGTCAGCAAGGGGTAATAGCCGAGCTCTCTGTTAGTAGTCATGGTGTGTTTCTCCTTCCAAGAGAACCATCAATCACACCAGCTGCAGGCACTTCCTTGTGGATGCTTATAGGACAGATACCAATGCCCAAAAAAGGATGAGATGAGCTTTCCTCACCACTGACTATCCAGAAGAGACAACAGGTGACAACATATAGACCAGATTAACCCCACCATGATTTTGCATAAACTTCTCACTATACCAAAATGCCACACAGGAAAAATTTTTAAAAAAGAAGGCTATTTGAAAGAAAAATCATGAAAGACTGAGCATGCACCCTAAAAAAAAATAGTAATAACAAGTTTTTTCACTTTTTTGTACCCCACTAAGGGCATTTGTGGGTAAAATCAGAGATGAGATTAATTATAGGTGAAAAAAAACTTTCTTTAATTATTTTATTCTTTCATTTAATTTTGGCACATCTGAGTCAAGTGTTAAATTCAGATTCCACAAAAATATCTTTTTCTGCTTTGTTTTGTTTTTGGTTTTTGTTTTGTTTTGGTCAATATATATTAAAAGTACAAGTACTGTCATGAGTCATACCAGTGCAAACTTTTCTTTTCCTTGACAAAGTGTGATCTTGATTCTTGAAATGTTTGAGAATTGCACTTTGGACCACTGCTTCACCTCTGACGCCCTTCTATCAAACAAGTTGACCTACATCCATTTCATGACTCTCCACTTTAATTTCAAACTCAATCTGGAATCTCCCACAGCAAACATTTCAGAACCATAAAGAAAATAGGGGAGGGGAGAGAGACTGCATAAGTAAAATTTAAATGGCATCATATTTTTTATGTACCTACAAAGTTTTTAAAAAATTTTTTAAATATATTTTTCTTTATTTTTGGTTGCGTTTGGTCTTCATTGCTGATTGCTGCGTGCGGGCTTTCTCTAGTTGCGGGGAGCGGGAGCTACTTTTCATTGCAGTTCGTGGACTTCTCACTGCGGTGGTTCCCTTGTTGTGGAGCACAGGCTCTAGGCACCCAGGCTTCAGTAGTTGCAGCACGCGGGCTCAGTAATTTTGGTTCTCGGGCTCTAGAGTGCAGGTTCAGTAGTTATGGTGCATGGGCTTATTTGCTCTGCGGCATGTGGGATCTTCCGGGACCAGGGATGAACCCGTGTCCCCTGCATTGGCAGCGGGATTCTCAACCACTGCACCACCAGGAAAATCCTATGTACCTACAAAGTTTTTATATTTTTAGAGAGATTGGAACAATTGTAGTTACCTTTGATTGTCCATACTTATCTCTTTGATAGCTTGAATCAATATTGATGAAATCATTGATATACTATATAAAGCTCCCTGGAATATATTATTAAAACTAATATAAAAATGGAACATTCATTTTGACTTTACAATCTCTGGAAGTTTCTAAATGTTTCTATTTTAGACTTTTTTATTATTGAAGATAATTATGAATTTCTAAAAATTAGTTCAATAAAATATACTTTTTTCTGCTTAAATAGGAGAAAATTCCTGTGAAGTCTAAACACTTTTGTATTAGTTTAATTTTAGTAAAATAACAAATTAATTAAGTCATGTTTATATTATTAACAATGGTAATCATTATTTGGCTTTTAGTAATATACTAATCCATTACAGCCACTCATGTTAGCAAGACCAGGATAATATTATTGGCTTTAATTCCATAGTATGTATGAATCTCCACCCTTCTCAGTAAATAAAGCAAAAGAAAATCTAAAATCTAGCATAGGAACATTCTTCACAATAGAGAGACATGACTCTTCTTTTAAAAAAAGAAAAACTCTTTTGTTGAATAGTGTTTTACAATTTTCACAGCATTTGTACATACCTCATAAAACTTCTAAAAGTAAGGTTTTCTATCTCGCTTTCTCCTAGTATGGTAACTATTTGACAAGACTAAGCAGATATAAGAGAACAGGTTAAAAACAGAGTAATTAAGTAACTTGTCCAAGGTCATCCCGATAGTTAATAAAGGAGATCAGAATAAAAACAAAAATCTTTGGATTAATGTAACATACATATAATTGACTAGATGATAGTTAAACAGGAAAAACACAATGAGAAAGCAAGCCAAGGGCTTTTAACCCCCGTTTATGCAGCTGTGACGTGATAGTGACTCTCAGGAATGAATTAAAAGGACAAAAACAAGCTGCAAGATCATAGTTACCTGCTTAAAACAGGCTAGCTTTTCACTTTTTTCATTGCAACAGTAACAGCCATTCTCAGGAGATGCAGTGTTTTTGTTTAAGGAATTTTGTAGAAAGCATTAGCACAGAACACTCACATTCAAATGGAATACTTAGGCAGCTTCACTGCCAGCATTTACCAGAATAGAAAATAGGACAATGAACAGGCAGAAAGAGAAAACAAACAAACAAATAATGTAGGCACTGAGATTTATTTAATACTATTAAGAAGCTCTCTATGTTAAAACACTCCATTTGGACCAAATCCAAGACCACCCCACAGTACAAATGGTGTGCAGGGTCAGGACAAAAGGTCTGCAGGATCAACAGACATGACCCCATTGGTACGGCAGCCCTCCTATAGACCATCTTCTTAGTAACTGGAATCCCCAATCCTCCACCCAATTAACGCTGATTCTGCTCTCCAGGCCTGTGCAGATCTCTTTTCCAGGGCAGTCCTCCAGAGGGTAGACTTCTGAGGCCCAAGGGAGGGCCCAAAGTATGTTTTTCTGGGAAAGGGGATTGGATAGAACTTGGAGGTCCACATGTGACTGCTTGAGACCTTTTATCATGTAGGATGGAGTCAAAGGTAGGATAAGATTTCCTTGCATTTTCAGGTTCCAGCATGGAACTCCAAAGACTACTAGAATTTCAATCTTTAACCTGGTCTTCCTGGTCATTATGAAGGTATATTTCCAAGGTAGAAGGCTAGATATATTGTGTTTAATGATTTTATACCTTGATTTAAAGCTTTTAAATATTTAGACATGGGATATACAGCCCTCCCTTGGTACTCTTGAACCAGACTCCAAAATTGTCAGGCGTGGGTAGGTCTTCAGACTTGTACTGGGTGGGCCAAAATGTTCGTTTTTATTTCCGTAAGATGGCTCTAGTAGCCCTTAGTTGTATTTAACTTCATTTGAAACAATTTTGTTAGATTGTATGTGACAGCTGTCATAGCAACGTGCATTTAAAAACAAAAGAGACTTATCAAATCGATGAATTTTTGTATAGACATTTTAATATTGAAGATGGAAGAGAAAAAGCAACATTTTCATCATATTATGCTTTACTATTTCAAGAAAGGTAAAAACACAACTGAAATACAAAAAAAAGATTTGTGCCAGGTATGGAGAAGGTGCTGTGACTGATCGAACGTGTCAAAAGTGGTTTGCAAAGTTTAATGCTGGAGATTTCTCACTGGACAACACTCCATGGTCAGGTAGACCAGTTGAAGTTGATAGCGATCAAATCAATACAAAAATTGAGAACAATCAACATTATACCACGTGGGAGATAGGCGACATACTCAAAATATCCAGATCAAGTTTTGAAAATCATTTGCACTAGCATGGTCACGTGAATTGCTTTGATGTTTGGGTTCCACATGAGTTAAGTGAGAAAAACCTTCTTGACCATATTTCCACATGTGATTCTCTACTGAAACGAAATGAAAATGTTCCGTTTTTAAAACAAATTGTGACAGGTGATGAAAAGTAGATATTGTACAACAGTGTGGAATGGAAGAGATTGTGGGGCAAGTGAAATGAATCACCACCAACCATACCAAAGCCCGGTCTTCATCCAAGGAAGTTGATGTTGGATATATGGTGAGACTGGAAGGGAGTCCTCCATTATGAGCTCCTTCTGGAAAACCAAACAATTAATTCCAACAAGTACTGCTCCCAATTAGACCAACTGAAAGCAGCATTTAAAGAAAAGCATCTGGAATTAGTCAACAGAAAACACATAATCTTCCATCAGGATAATGCAAGACCACATGTTTCTTTGGTGACCAGGCAAAAACTATTACAACTTGGCTGGGAAGTCTGATTCATCTGCCGTATTCACCAGACATTGCACCTTCAGATTTCCATTTATTTCATTCTTTACAAAATTCTCTTAATGGAAAAAACTTTAATTCCCTGGAAGACTGTAAAAGGCACCTGGAACAGTTCTTTGCTCAAAAATATAAAAGGTTTTGGGAAGATGGAATTATGAAGCTGCCTGAAAAATGGCAGAAGGTAGTGGAACAAAAGGGTGAATACATTGTTCAATAAAGTCCTTGGTGAAAATGAAAAAATTGTCTTTTATTTTTTCTTAAAAAACCAAAGGCACTTTTTGGCCCACCCAATAGTTACTGTACATCTAATATCAGTTCTTCCATTTTAATATCTTGATCCCCAGTGCGACCATTTGATTCTGTTTTAATACCATCAATTCCCAATGCAATCTTCTTAGTACAAGACCCTGATTATTTCCCACTTGGCCTATGGCACCTGCTTAGAATGTGATCTCCCCATCCTCATCTCATTCTTCTTCCAAGCCAGGCTTCTACCTTGCTGGCTAATTATATTTAATTAAAATTAATTAGCATAAAATCTGATTAATAATATTCTGTATCTTAAAAAAATATGATTCTCCCCGATTGAAGGGCTACATTCAAACTCTTTAACATGGGACAAAAAAGCATATTTGAGAGTCTCATGTTTGCCCATTCTCTGTGGTCTCTCAGCCTCCATGTCTTTTTTTCTTTTTTAGTTTATTTATTTATTTATTTATTTATTTTGGCTGCCTTGTGTCTTTGTTGCTGCACATGGGCTTTTTCTAGTTGTGGTGAGCGGGGGCTACTCTTCATTGTGATGCGTGGGCTTCTCATTGCAGTGGCTTCTCTTGCTGTGGAGCACAGGCTCTAGGCACTCAGGCTTCAGTAGTTGTGGCATGCAGGCTCAGTAGTTGTGGCGCATGGACTTAGTTGCTCCACAGCATGTGGGATCTTCCCAGACCAGGGATCGAATCCGTGTCCCCTGCATTGGCAGGTGGATTACTTAACCACTGCGTCACCAGGGAAGTCCCTCCATGTCTTTGCAGGTATTGCTGCTTCTACCTGGAAACTCTTTTCTATTTTCTCAGCTTGAATAAACCTTATCCTTCAAGATTCAGTTTGTGTCTTCTGTCCTCTGGGAAGCTTTGCCTATGTAACTCAGACTAAGATAGGTACCCATTCTTTGTGCTCCCACCTGTGCATTTTTCCATTAGCACTCAATATTGTTATTGATTTTCTTGTCTGTCAACTCTAGAGGCTAAACAATTTGAGATTAGAGGATGTGTTATTTCACTTTATTCATAAAATCATTTACAAACATTTGCTCAGATCTGCTCCAGTCCATATACTGTGCAAGTAACTATCCATGTAATGATAAAATACACAGGTCCTGCCATTGTGGATGCAACAATAGAGCATAGTTACAGTCACTAGACACTGAAATGTGGGTTTAGATGGAATTAAGTATAGGTTGTCATGGCAACTCAGAGGAAGGCCACCCAATTCATCTGCCTGAAAGAGAAGGCGTCCTACAGAAAGTGGGCCTGGGCTATGACCTGCATAGGATGAGTGACTGGTAGGCCCAATGTCTGTTGTGTAACATGCATATAGGATACTCTTCATAATCACTACTTTGGAACAATCAAGAATGCAACAAATTTGGTGTGCCCTAGGGTGGACTGCACAAGTTATAGAAACAAACAAGGTAGAGCCAGAGGGATGAAAGAAAAGGTCCTTATCAGAATTAGGACAAAGTCACTGTCTAGCCACTCTAAGCTGAGAAAGCATATTCAGTAGAGTCAAAGTAGGGGCTGGGAAAATGTGTAAACCATTTATCTCAGCATTTCAGAAATAAGGTAAAGTCTGTACAAGCTGTTGCAGCATCCATTCCTATTCAAAAGGCTTGAGTTTATAAATGAACAATATACATACAGTACAATTCACAAGCTATGTTAAAGAAAGTAACTAATTTACTTCAACTTTTTGGTTCATTGGAATAGAAGTTTACCCTTTCCTTACCTCTGAAATATGATGAAAAAAATGTGCAGGAAAAAATAATCCAAAAAACAGTAACTGTGAGTGAGTGTTGCTTTAATCAGTTACATGTTGGAATAAATTAGCAATTCCTAATGTCTCTCCATACACAGATTTATGGTAATTGCATAGGACTGTTTAAAATTCATTCTATATGATGAGTTCAGGTTTTCTCAACTATTTCTTGATTATGCTCATAACATAGTGCATCAATTTAAAAATACCAGTTATTGTTAAGAGATGGAAGTATACTCATTAAAACTGACATAAATTTGCAGCCCACGTTCCGCTCCCCCCTCTTTTTTTTTTAAGGATGAGATGATCAGTAAATGGAACCTTGTACTGAATGAAGCAGAAAATGTGGCCATTCCTGTTTAAACATGTCATGGTTAGCATGGCCTCTTCCTTTTCTGAGCAAATTACAATTTGGGGATATATAAAACTAGCCCCTAGTGAATCTTTGAGTAAATATAATTGGATCTATAATAAATCATACCATGAGAATAAGGCTTTGCTTACATGACTACTGCTGATTTTAGTGGTGTCATTTCCCAAAGCAATCTTAATAGTTATACTGGTGGATCATATTGAGTACACTAGATTTAATGAGTTAGTTCAGGCCATGCCTTGGACCTAAGTCAAACATTTTGTCAATGTAATTCACTAAAGACACCCTGTATAAAAAACATTTTTTGTATATAATCAATAAACCTTTCTGAATATATATTGAAGGAGAAGAAAATCTTAAATTTGTTTGAAAATATAATTTGGGAATGGATGTCAAGGGCCAATCAACTCAATTCAGCACACAGTTAATATATTTAAGTAAGTGTTCCTTAAAATTTACACAGTTAAATTTCTTTGATAAAAAACTTGTCCTTGTATGTTTCATAAATTTTAAAAAGGCTAACTAAATATATTAATATTTGAGCCACTGTTTACAATATTTTCTGAAGAATATGTTTCAAAATCTACACATTTTGCTTTCACTTGAAAAAAATTCCTATTCATTTTTTTGAAGTGGAAGCCTACATAGTTTGAATTATTGTTCCATTATTTTCTGCAATAGACAAATTGAACCTTGCTTTCTAATCGTGATTTATACAGCTCTTTTATGTGTGCTCACATTCAAATTTTATACCCTACTCTGTTTATAACCTACTGTATAATAGTTGACTCCTAGATTAATGTGTTTTCATAGCAAGATTCAACAAAGGATTTAATATGGACTCTAAAATTCAGACAGATATTAACATTTTAGTGATATCTTAATGTCTGCATGTAGTTTATTGAAACAGTAGTAAATTCACAATAATGTAAATTCCAAGAGTTTTCATTAGAAATGATAAAAGTTAAAGTGTCTGTCTTTAGTTGTGACATATTTTACAATGAGTACATTATTGTCTCAAAATTAAAGAATACAAACAATTTATGAAATGTGTTCTTTCTTTAAATATTTACACTATAATAAAGAATCAAACTGGAAGAAAAATATCAAGCAGAAATCCTTTAAATGTTATAAAACATAACATTTTAGTGCAATAATTGCTCTTACTGTTTGTTATATATAAGAACTGTATTTCCAGTATTATTTGAAATGAATTTCTGCTTAGTACTACAAATATTTTTAAACAAAAATTTGAACATTTCTTTATTTGCAGTTGTTCTTTTTGTTTTGTGTATAGACAGGAAATAAAAGAAAATTATAAGGCCATTTTATATTTCTATATCTGAATTTATTTTCACTGAAATTACTCTATCAGTTGGTAAGAATTGTTCACATAATTCTCAGTAGATAAGCTGGAAGGTGAGTTACATAAAGAACTCAACCATGTAAAAATTTTCTTGTAAGCCTGAAGCTATTTTCTATATAGATTTCTAAAATTACTTTTCAAGATAAATATTTGTTCTCCTTGCATTAATTGTGGTAGGTGTATTTTTCTACCTAGCCTCTCATAGTTCTTTTTAATAGGTCTAAATTAACTGTTAAAAATGTTGAACTCGATTAATAATCAGTAGTTAAAATATAAAATTAGATTTAAGTTTTTTGCAGTATTAAACTTTCAGCAAGAGTAATGTATAACTTATATGACATAGGATATACAAATTTAATGAAGTGAATATTTATTTTCATTTCCTAAGATATCCATCCCAGTGTGGTTCCTAGTTACTAGAGACAGTGGGCTCTTAGGAAACAGTCACAGGCTTCTTCCTGCACATAATATGGAGATTTGAGAGCATGATCTCACATCAGTGGGATCACTCACAGCCCCCGGAATGATTTCTCTGTCATCTTCCATTTTATACCCCATAATGCTGCTTGGGTGATCTTCTACAATTTAAATCTGTTAATGTCAGCCTCTAGCTTAAAGTACCATTGAGTTGGGTTTGATAGTCTAATCTGAGGGACATACAGAAACAAGCTAGTCAATTGCATATCCTGCCTTTTGCACATGTTCATTCATGTCTCCTCTGATGTTTTGCCTATTCTGCTCCCCATTCCTAGAAAAAGTATCTCCATCCTGCTTGGCTCTTGTGCATCCTTCAACACTTAACTCATGTGTCATTTTGTCTGGGAAGCCTGCCAGTCCTCATCCAGACAGAGTTAGTTGCCCTTGCTCTGTGTGCACAGAAGCACTCACTGGGGTTTGAGGTGTGAAAATAGTTTGCCAGAAGAAATCTTACAATATTCATAAGGCTCAAGGCTGTCTTCATATTTCTGGGCATCTCAGTTCCTCAGAATAGCCCTATCCCTGGGTAAGATGTTTCTTCCCTGACTCCAGTGGCTTTTGCTTCAATCAAATTCCTTACAGAAAACATGAGCCAACCTCCAGAGTCAGTCTTGCTTTGGCTGGTAGAAGAGGTGGGTTGAATCTGGAATTAGCCAAGTCAATAAATCCCTTCTCTATGAATGGGGAATGGGGATACAGAAA
Source organism: Globicephala melas (assembly GCF_963455315.2). Lineage (NCBI taxonomy): Eukaryota > Metazoa > Chordata > Mammalia > Artiodactyla > Delphinidae > Globicephala > Globicephala melas. The sequence continues at coordinate 33,128,973 of NC_083317.1, forward strand.
AATTTTAATGAGTAATTTTTTTTTGTTGTTATCTGTTTGTTTTGGCCTGTACATCTAACCTATAAACTCAGGAGATTTGGGCTACTATGTTTTGCTTTTTTTTTTAAGTTTTTTTTTTTTTTTAAGGGGGGAAGAACAAATGTATATTTACAGGGTTTGCTATATTAACCTTCTTTTTTTTTTTTTTTTGCGGTATGCGGGCCTCTCACTGTTGTGGCCTCTCCTGTTGCAGAGCACAGGCTCCGGACGCGCAGGCTCAGCGGCCATGGCTCACGGGCCCAGCTGCTCCGCGGCATGTGGGATCTTCCCAGACCACGGTATGAACCCGTGTCCCCTGCATTGGCAGGCAGACTGTCAACCACTGCGCCATCAGGGAAGCCCTAACCTTCTTATTTACCATATCTGATTCTTTTTATTTTTACTATAGATTTAAATCACCACCTGGTGTCATTTCCTTATCCCAATACAGTTTTGATCCCATCCAACTGTGTTATATTTCTGTTACCAAATGCACTATATTTCACTATGTTTTAGGCCTAACATTACAATTATATACATATTGTTTATACAATTGCTTGTAAAATCAGTTCAGAAAAGAAAGGAGAAGAAATATGCATTTCTTCTGTCTTTTATAATCACATGATTCTCTTTACTGGTGCTGTTGTTTTGTTTTGGGAGTTGGTTTTCAGAGGTGACTTGCTATCAGCCTGAAGAAATTCCTTTAGTACTTCTTGTAAGGTGGATATTCAAGCAACAAATTCTTTCAGCTTTTACTTATCAGGAAATCTCTTTGACTTCTTGTCTCTATTGCTTCTGATAAAAATAGTTATTTTTTAAAAATCAGAATTCTTTTATGTGACGAATTATTTTTCTCTTGATACTTTCAAAAGTTATTTTTATTTTGTTTTGTTTTGTTTGTCTTCGAATTTCAGCATTTTTAATGTGATGTATTTGAGTGTGATTGCTTCTCCTTCTTAGAAGAACAGCCATCTTGGCAACACTGACTCAATGTGAAACTCCTGTGAGGAGCTGGTGTGAGAAGAGTGAGGGGATGGGTTGTGTTTCACATTCCATAGACTCTTGCTGTTCTTACTGAGATTTAGTAGATTTTCTAAACAAATGTTTCTTCATTTGCTGTATGCCCTTATGACAACTTCCAGAGACTTTAAGTGTTGGTTATTTTTATAATTTTCACGAGTAATGGTTGTTTCCCAGAGGAATGAGTCCATAGGGCTCCTTGTATACACGTCATTGACATCCTGCCACTGTTTTTAAGTGTTCCTGAGAGAGATGGAAGCTATCTATCTAGAGATACAAAAGGAATCAGACATGCAGAAAAAGGAAGAAATGAGAAAGAGAGGGAAACATCTCTTTGGGGTCCCTATGATTTTCACATCCTGGGTTTAGTCTGTGAGACTGAGCTGCCTTCTTGCTACTGTATTCTGTGAGACACTGATGTCTCTTTAAAACACACCACGCTTTTTTACTGGGATTAATGTTACTTGTGGGCAACGAAAGGTGCTCTAACCAAGTAAATAATTTATGAATTCAACCATAGAAAGTTTGAAAGCCAAGTAGTAAGGGGTATGGATTCAAGGATGACACTGCCAACAGAGATTTGTTTATGAAATTCATTTTATAACATTCTAAACTTCCCAGAGTTTTCTTGTAGAAAAGAACTCTTCTGATAATCGTTACTCACTAGGTGTATGACCTTGGAAAGCTTCTTGTCTCAATTTTTCTATCTGTAAAATAGATGTAATAATAGTATTAATCTAATAGAGCTGTCGTGAAACCTAAATGAATTAAGGCATATAAAGTACTTTTACCAGTGCCCAGCATAGTAAGCATTCAAGTCTAAAATTCCTTTAGCAAAACTTTGGGGACAGTTTCCTTAACACTTGAAATAGTTATAATAAAAACAATAGTGTGACTGCATTAATACACTGATAATATCTATTATTTTTGTTTTAATTACATCAATTAAATCATTTAATAAATTTAATTCTACTTAACTAGCTTCAAGGCAGGACCCTAATGTCCCATACTGTTTGTTACTAAACACTGAATCCCATGTAAAATTCTCAAGTCAATTGCTTCTAAAAAAATTTCTAGTAGTATTTCACTTTTAATTATAATAAAATTAAATAACTTTTTTCATACCCATTTAACTGCATTTAACCATATTCAGTCATATCCATTCAGTATTTGCTGAATGCTAGCTATTGAAAAGATATAGCTGCTGCATGGTCAAACCATAATCTATTCTGGTAAAGTGGGACTGTAGTTAAGTTGACAAGAGAAAATATCATCATTCTAGATGATGTCAGTGCACATCTATATTCTGGAAAAATTATTATTATTCTAAACAGACAGTTTTAGAATCTGACAAGTTATGTAGTTACATCAGTGAAGGACCTGATGGATTTTCTTATTCCCTTACTGAAATTTTTCAGTTACTTAGTCATGTAAGTAAAAGTGTGCCATGTGAGTAAGACCTATAAAAGTTGAAGAAATCTTTGCTGTTTATAGTATGCTATTAAATATACAATTTTTTCATAGAAAACTATCAAGTCTTTATCCGTATATCAGCTTTAAAGTGACGGGTTTTTTTTAAAGATGTTTATTAAAGAATAAATTGTGGAAATGGGAGAAGGCTGGATATAAACAGCAGCAAAATGCAATAGTTTCTTTTAGTAATCTTTAATCCTCAATTTATTTTTTTCCATTGTGATGATTTTCTTCATAATCTTGAAATGAATCTTAAAAAAACTATTGAAAAATTTTAAATAAAGTCCTAAAATTTTATTCTATTTTTACATAAAAAATCCATGAAAAAATATTTAATGCCAGGTCTGTGTTGATTGTAAAGGATGTAAAATGCACTAAAATGTATTTAGAATAGAATAGAATTCCTTTTTTGCCTACCTTGTCTACATATTGTAATTATGGGCATTATTAAGAGTACAGATTAAAGACAAAGCACCACATACACTTCATAATTTCAGAGATATCAAGGTATCCAAATGAGCACCAAATCCTGATACTTCCATAATGCAAACAAGTCATTTCCCTTAATATATTTTGTGTCTTTATATCATCAAGTTTCCCCCTCTGAGAATGGAGGAAACAGACTATAAATCAAACAAATAACTTTTGCATGATAGATTGTGAAAAACATTTGATCTTTTGATCTTGAAACCACACAGCCAAAATGCTTTTACCTCCTGGCTTGAGTCCCAGACTCCAAGTGTCATTCAAAGGAAACATTTTCATGATATAGTGTTTGATATTGTACATCCTTTTCTAAATCTCTGTTTTTTTTTTTTACTATTGGATTTCTTTACAAGTTTTCTTACAAAAAGCAGCAGAATATGTTACCAGAAGGGAAAAAAATATGAAACTAATTAAAACATGATTTCTTCAGGACATCTCAGCTGTAAAAACAGCTAAGACATTGGAAAGAAAGAGAGAGAGAGAGAACTAAAATTAAACAATGTAACAAAATCGCTCACTGTTAACTACTAGCTATGCACACAGGTTTATGCTCAGTCCCTGGACACAAGTCAATCCACCATATCTGTGAACATCATGAATACTTGATAAACCCACAGCAGCAATACCAGATTAAAAACTGTGTTAACGTTTGCACAAGCAGAACTGCCCAAGGATTTTAACTATCCCAGGGCTGTAACACCACAAAATAGAACATGAGTCTCCTTTTTCTTATGACTTCTGAAATTTCCATTAACTTTTCATACTCAAAAAATGAAAGATATTTTAATTTGCATTTGTTCATTTATTGTTATTTTAAATATCATTTGTTCATACTGAAATGGGTAAAACTATAAGGATATGAAATGAATAGCCATGCTAGCAACTACATTTAATAAATATATATTTTTCTGGGCATTGGGCAAATTTGTATATTACAAAATTAAAACATGTAATATGGAATAGTAAGTATAATTTGAGCAAGCCCACTAGTTCTTTAATTCATAAAATTTGATATATTTAAAATAAGTATATAGAGGAATTATTTATATATATATAGTACTTCCTACTTTATTGAGAAATTACATGAACTTTGTTCACATTAAGTTATAAAATATTCAAACAAAAACATTTAGAAAAACCTCGAGAAAAATACATTTGTAAGTCTCAAATGTTTATTAATTTTGGAATAACATACATTTGTTAATTTACTGTTAGTTAAAATATGTATTTCTTATAATGCAGTTTTGTAGACTAAGAACTTGGGACACATGACATTTAGTCTCAGCTTTCTGTCTGCCTAACTGAGTAGCAAACAGATTTGCCTCTGTAGGTCTCAGTTTCTTGATTGGACGATTTAAAAACTATATGTCTCCTATGTATACAAGCAAATTATTGTTGGTATCAAGAATACCACTGTAGTCACATCCTGCCTTTTGAGTTCAAGCTACAAGACTTCATTCTCTGCGAAACTATTTTTGATGAGGTGTCTTTGGTCATATTGGTACAGAATCTTGCATTGTTAAGGGTTATTCTAGAACTATAGCAACGTTTGAGGCAGATAGACTTTATGATAAGGCATGATAAGGTAGATAAGTTAAAATTCTTGCATCCAGCTGAGCAAGCTAAAAGCTATAGAAAAGAAAAACTCGTAACTTAGTAGACAGTGTTTTTGGACTTTCCTGGGAGAGCTGGAAAATGCCGCTTGCTAGAGAAATTACAGTCTGTGAGGCAGGAGCCAATCAATACCTCTTAGAGTGGAGAAATTTAGAGTGCACTTGCCATTCAGAGACATTTGGGAAATCAGAAGCAGGTCACAGAGGAGGAAAGGAAAACCACAGACACTAAAATTAAAAGCAGAAGAATGAGGAGATTCTCAGAAATAATTAGTTGATTACACACAGTCATGGTGGAAGAGGTGAATTATTCAGCCAGTCAGGAATTGCTGGGAGCTGAATTAATGGTCATTGAGACCTTGAAAGCATGATCAAATTTTAAACCACTGACAAATTTTTTAAATCCTCGTTTCTGGTTCTTAAAATAAGTACAGTCTGCATCAGTGAAAGTCCTGGCAGGAAACAGAAACCACGCTTAACTGGAATTTTGAAGAGAAGCTAATGTGTGTGTGTGTGTGTGTGTGTGTGTGTGTGTGTGTAATGTAAGCATACACACACACACACACACACACACACATCAACAATCCTCCAGGCACTAGCAGCAGCAGGAAGCCACCCATACCCCTGAAGGGACAAGGAGAGAAAACTATGTCACCAGAGCTAGTTGAGAGCCAGACCACTGAAATGAAACAGTTTCACAGGAGCTTTTGACCAACCTAGAGGGATCAACCACTGTTGGAACAAACAGGGAGGAAATGGGGATGAAATATCCTGAACTCTGTCCTCAAACCCTCAGATCTTTTGTCTGAGCCTCCCCTTTGTCAAATCCACTTGGAATGCAGAGGACAGGAGAGGCTGGGTGATGTAATTTGCAAGAATCCATCTCTTAGAGCGATAAACAAGGCAGAGGATGTAAGGAATGAGAGTATGTATGTGTAGGGAGTGGCAAATTAGAGGTGGGAATAAAGGTATCCAGTCCAACTAGAATAATCTTTTGGAATCATTAAGTGGTTGAGTCATTAAGCTTTTTGATTAATATATAAGAAGGAAAGCTTTATATTGACTTCCACTCTATTGTATTAATTTAATAAAATTCCAAAAAGAATGGGCTTAACCATACGTTTTATCATAGGCATAAAATATGAAATTTAATCTTTGGAAATTAATATTCTGAAAATTAAATATCTATAACATCCCAATTTCATTATCAGGTATAATATATAGAATACATATATTTATGCACATACATATTATGTACCATGCAAATATCCCAATAATTAAATTACATTACATTATATATATATATATATATATATATATACACACATACACATATATATATACGATTTTGTTTCTTCAATATATTCTATTCCCAATGGGAAATCACTTAGAAAAAACAGAGTTCACTGAAGTTGACTCCTAGGGTCAAATGTCTTTGGATCTTGTATAAGGTCAAGTGCGTTATGTGAGTGTTAACACAGGAGCAAAAGAGCTTCTAATAGTAAATGAAATAGTTTCAAAGAGTCCAAAATGTAGGGACAAGAACTAGTGATTCATTCTGCTAAAGAGTGATGATGTTTGTAGAGCAAAAGAGATGTATTGACTTATTTACTGATTTGATTTATTGGTTTGGAATGATTTTTTACCCAAGAAGCATTCATGAATGTGCCACAAATACAATCAGAGAAAATGCAGCATCTGCAGCTTGGCAGAGAGTGAAGCTCAGCAGGCAGCTGCGAGTGAAGAGGATTTAACAAAGAAGAATGATTTTTGTAGCAGAAATGTATTACACAGCACAGCACTGTTCTGAGTCAATAATGATGACTAATGAAGACGGGATGAGAATTAGAGTAGCCAACCTGTGAAGTGAATACAGCAATAGAGAATGAAAAGACACCGTGTAACTATAGCTGGTTTTTTTTCCCCCAAATGTGGAGTATTACGGAACAAAAATTGGTGAATGGGGAGGAAGTCACACAAAATAAGCAAAATAAATAATGCATTTCAGTTTGAACAGATATGCAGATAACATACATTTATTACACTATAAATGAATAAAGTAATTTATAAATAATGTAAAATATTAAGGCCCCAATTGATGACTCAGGTAGAGTTGATTGCAAGAAATCATAATAACAAAAAAAGAGCAGCTGATTCTTGATAAATGATTCTAGAAAATGAATTCATTAGAAAGGTATTGGACAGCCCATAGTATCTCCAGATATCCAGAGAACCAGGTTTAGAGGCCACGCAACCAGAAACAATTATCAAATCATTATGTAGATCTGGCCAACCAAAGACGTAACTGTCCTTATCTCTGGAAACCAGATGATGCCTCATGAGACAGAGTCATAGGAACTACCCCTAGCGATGCAGCCATGTCGAGATTGGCCTCTGGATTTAGTGGCCGTCACTCCAGACCCGTCACCAGAAAGCATTTTGTCATGCCCATTCTTCTTTAGGTCACTAGCTTCTGTTTCAGAGTCAATGTTCGATTGGCAGAACCTTAGTCAGGTGTTTGTACTTTAACTGTAAAGAACTGGGAAACTAAGCATCCAGTATATTCTGGATATGCCTCATTAGCTGGGGGAGTCTTCATAGTATGGAGATTCCAATGTCGAATGGACAAAGAATGGCAAATGGGTTTTGAAGCAAAGAAGTAAATACTAGAACTAAAATACCCTTGGACGTGACTATTCTTGATGCAAAAGGGCTTATACATGGAGAAGTCTTATGCTATGAAGATCACCATCATTCTATGGTTCTTCTTACCATCAAATGTATGTAACTGAATTGAATTACTGTTGCAGTCTTGATTTTTCTAAAGATTAAACCCGTGTTGATGGTTTAGCTAAGTGACCTAATTAACCATTGGCTTTTGAACCATATATTAATTAAAATATAATAATAGTCGTTGCATTGCTTATTATTACCTGATTTGATGTTTCTGGCCAAATCATATTACATTCAGTATATATGCCACATAAACCAACTTCTGCAATTTCATTTAAAATTCTCACTCTCTAGGGACTATTTCTTTTATAATGGTAAACAAACTCATATCTGTCCTGTAGTACCTTATTTCTTGATCTACCATTGTACTACTCTCTCATCAGTAACATTTTTAATTGTACAATGTTTATCTCTACTTTTTGTCCTTCAGTGAGACACTTCTGAACAACTTGGAACATTAGTATTTCTCTTACCACTTCACTGAATATATTTTCAAGGGGAGTAACCAATAACTGTCATGTTGGTGAATCCAGTGGACTTTTTAGTCTTCCTCCTTCACAATTTTCATCATTTTGTTTACATTGTCCAATTCATCCTCGATACTTTCTTCCCTTGGATTCTATGTTACCTCATAGAACTTACGTTCTGTTTGCCTTCCTACCTCTGTGGTCACTAATCTGGGCTCTTTTTTCTCTGTTCACCTTCTGAATGAAAATATCTTCACAGATATTAATCCTTATCCTCTTCTTTACAGAGACACCTTTGGTCATTCTTCCATAGAAGAGTTTGTAAAGTCATTAACAGTCTAGTCTAAGCGTGTAAATTCTCCTTCCAAGCTCCTGTTCCATTTCTATAAGCATTTCAGATTAATAATTTCTAAGATCGAATTCATCACATTTTCTCCCAAACCTGCTATTCCTACTGATTTAGTATTGTATATACTTTAAGTTTTGAGAGAAACCTAGTTGCAGGAAATTGGGTAAAAATAGCTATCTACTGAATCTTAATCTCACTCCACAGAGCCAAAGATTCTGTATTTGTGTGACTGTTATGTATGTTAAATTTTCCATGGATGATAAACGTAATGCCTGGAAGAGAACATAGGACGCTAACAAATAGAGAATGAGAAGTTTATTTGACCTATTATCTATCAGCAAGAGCACAGCATTTTATAATTTGTATTTATATCTTATATGTAAAATATATACTTTATATTTTAAAACTATAGTATCCACTGTCCTATTATTCAGTTTTTTCATGAACCAAGTGATGAAATTGGTACCCTATCTTCAAAGAATTTGCGGTTATAAAAATTTCAAAATTTCCAACTGCAAATATCATATCTGAGAGAATTTTTGCTGCTGGTCAGCATTTTATGGTATTCAATTTATTCTGATTTTAGTAAAATCCCCCAGTGTTCTCCTAGTGACACTTCCTCTTCATCATTTTTTTTATCCCTTCAAGACATTACACACTTACACGCCTGCATGCCACATGTACACTGCTGCCATGAACCTTTTTACTGAACACTATTCATTCGTTTGCCTTCTGACTGAAGAATTGAATATAATACTCCATATGTATTCATTCTACTAGAATGATTTGCAATCCTAGACATCTGCAGTATTTCCCAGGTTTTTATAAGTTAAACCAGCTAAAGCATAACATTTCAGCTATGACATAAAGTTAGTAAAGTCAGAGCTGTCTAAAATAAGCAAAAGATAGTAATCAAGCTCAATTAACATATTGATCAACTTCTGTAATAATAATTGCATAAACCTATAAATAAGATTTAAGTATTTTATTTCTCAAAGCTTCTGGGATTTGTCACTGAACTGCTCTCTCAAAGTCCAGCTACTGAGATGAGCCATTAAAACTTGTGAGAATGAATAATATGCCGTTTCATTCCCACTTGTATGATAAATTTTAGAAAGGCAAAAATTTTAAGTGCATTTTCTTAATAATGAATATGAGAACAATGTCATTGCTACTAATATTTCGGGGCTAAAATTGTGAGTCATTGATTGCCTTGTATAATTTATCAGGTAAAGTGATTGCTAACAGGTATGCACAGAATAGTTGTTATGAATTTGAGCAATTCTGTTAGAATTTTATGTTGAGAAGCCCACATTCCTCTAACAGATAAAAACACACGATTTCCAGTGGGATTCAAATATTAGTTGTAGGTAAAGAAACTCAGCGGAAAGATGATGTAGTGAATATGTTTTTCATCTCTTTTTTATTTAGTTTCCCTGGGATAAAAAAAGAAACATTGGATTCTGAGTTGGCTTATTTATTCCCTGCAACAGAAAACATAGTTTTGTGCATATAAAATTATGATCTGGTGGCCAAACAAGCAGTGACATTGGAAAGAAAAATGTAAAGGAGTTATTCCTCTTTTCTCTCTATCAATAAAATTACTTTGAACATTAAAGTAAAAGTTTTATTAGCCATAAGTATACATTAATCATGGTTTTTAGAATGTGAACAATATAAAAAGGCAATATATACCATATAAAAATGCAAAATAAATGTGCCTCTACCCAGGCAGATTTCCACCTGTTCCCAGACACATCCACCAGAGCGACTTTACACTGTTTCTATTTTTATACTTTTTTTGTGTGTGTGTGTGGTATGCGGGCCTCTCACTGTTGTGGTCTTTCCCGTTGCGGAGTACAGGCTCTGAATGCGCAGGCTCAGTGGCCATGGCTCACGGGCCCAGCCGCTCCGCGGCATGTGGGATCTTCCTGGACAGGGGCACAGAACCCGTGTCCCCTGCATCGGCAGGCGGCCTCTCAACCACTGCACCACCAGGGAAGCCCCATACAGGAGCTTTGAAGCAAGAATTAGGCTGAAATGACCAGGCTTTTAAAACACCTGCATTAGTCAGATTTGTGGCTATCAGGTGTGACTGTCCTGGGAAGGGGCATGGTTTTGGACAAGGCAACTCTTGCCTCTGGGCATTATCTGAGAAGGCTGACAGCACTTCCCACAGCGGAGACAACAAATCCATCCATGAAAGGTGACTTCGCAGCATATCACAGTATCTGCCACATCCTACCATGTGTCCGTCACTCATATCTATCCAACCTAGGACCCTCATTCAAAATCCTACCCCACTAAAATCTCCCCATGCATGCAGTAGGAATTATCGTAATTGTAGTCTGAGTCAGTTCAGAAAGGCCTTGAGTTGGTCTTGGTTTTCAATTGAAACAAGTGTTCGTTTTTCATTACTCATTAATTTCAGTAATTGTTTGACATAGACTGTTTATCAGCACAGTTCATGGTAATGCATATTTGCTTTGACTGCTTTTTCTTTTTTTCTTTGGCTTGTACTTTTTTCAGTACTAAACTTTTTGTAATGTAAGACATATTCGTTTTCTTGCCTTTTTTTTTTTTTTTTTCAACTGAGACGTCTGGGACTGCTAATTTTCAAAAGAATTCAAGGACCCTCAGAGAAAATACACTGGGGAGAGAAAATCCTGGGGAAGAACTTGCTTATGTCTATGCTATTTATACTGATTCATGGGAGCCCTTCCCCATGGTAAGGGTGAAAAAAAATGTGGCATTTAAACCTTAGTCAGAGAAAAGCCAGCTGTTTTTTTTGTTTGTCTTTTTTTTTTATTTTGAAAGGAATGGATTTTGAGATCCAAATATAAGATCATATAAATATGTGTTCACTATAAAAATATTTCTATTGCATAAAATGCACTGATTAAAATCTCTCAGAACAAAGGGAAAATGTCAGATTTTACCACAAAATATGCCACTGTACACATGTTTTCTAAGACCAGAACTACAAGTTACAGAAACAGTAACTTACTAGTTCTGCTTTATGTATCTGTTTCTTATATAATTAAAAGTAGAGAGATGGATGATGGATAAATTAGGAGTTTGGGATTAGCAGATGCAAACTACTATATATAAAATAGGTAAACAATAAGGTCTTATTGTATAGCACAGGGAATTATATTCAATATCCTGTAATAAATCATAATGGAAAAGAATATGTATATATATATGTATAACTGAATCACTTTGCTGTATACCAGAAAGTACCACAACATTGTAAATCAACTATACTTCAATAAAAAAAAAATAGAGATATATTTAACTGTATTTTAGTCTACTTTTCAAAACTTAAGGATAGCATATTTTTATCCTTGTTTGTATCTCTACATTGATACATTGAACAACTATTTGTTAAAATATTATATGAGATGCAGTGCTACATTTGGACAAAGATTCCAAAATGACTCAGAGATCTCAAATTCAAGGAGTTTAAAGTGTATATGCTTGCTTGAACAAGATGGTAACATAATTTTCTAGTATTAAGTAAATTCAAATTATAATACTTTTTCCAGTATGCTAAGTACTTATATGATCAAAGCTTTCAATGGTGGCTGGGGTGGCTATATTTTATATTTTCTATAATTAATAGTATTTTAAATAATAATGTTCAATTAGTATGAAATATCACAAGGGTGTTAGGGAAGTGTTTCATCAATCTGTCAATATTCTGAAGAAAATATATTCATCTGAGTAAATGTGTTAGTTTCCTAGGGTTGCTGTAATAAAATACCAAAAAGTTCATGGTGGTGCACTGGTTGGGAAACCGCCTGCCAATGCAGGGGACACAATTCTGAGCCCTGGCCCGGGAAGATCCCACATGCTGTGGAACAACTAAGCCCGTGCACCACAACTACTGAGCCTGTGCTCTAGAGCCCACGCGCCACAACTACTGAAGCCCGCGAGCCTAGAGCCCGTGCTCTGCAACAAGAGAAGCCACCGCAATGAGAAGCCCGCACACCACAACTAAGAGTAGCCCCTGCTCGCTGCAACTAGCGAAAGCCCATGCACAGCAACGAAGACTCAATGCAGCCAAAAAAAAAAAAAAAAAAAAAAAAAGTGTGTGGCTTAAAAATAACAGATATCCGTTCCATGCTTCTCTCCTAGCTTCTGGTGGTTTGCAGCAATCTTCGGCATTCCTTGTTTTGTAGATTCATTTCTCCAGTCTCTGCCTTCATTTTCACATAATATTTACCCATATCTCTTCACATAGTCTTCCCTTTGTGCAGGTCTATCTTTGGGTCCAAATTTTCCTTGTTTATAAGGACACCTGTTATATTGGCTTAAGGTTCACCCTAATTATCTTATTTTAACTTGATTACCTTTGTAAAGACCCTATTTCCAAATAAAGTCAGATTCTGAGGTACTGCAGGTTAGGACTTCAGCATATTTCTTTGGCAGATACTATTCAACTCATAACAGCTGAATAAAGATTACTCAAAATTATAACCATTTTTGCAAGTCCAAAGTTCAAATAGAAGTTAAGTCAAATTACCCACTTTACCTAGAAGTCCTATATGCTATGGCATTTTTAAACTCACAGAAAATTGTGTTATATAGATTTTAAAAAACAAATGCTTTTCCTATCCTTAAAAATTTCCTATCTTGTTGAACTCTTAGGACTTTTTGCACATTTGATTTCCCTGGTGATGTATGAAAACTTAGATAATTTAAAAAACTATGTGTCTTTCATCTGCTCCAGTCTACTTCTATATTAATTTTAAGGAGATTATTCCCCCCAGTAACTGTGGATCTGCAAAGAAATAAGGATACACGTCACGTTGGAATGTTTCTTTTCTTGATTCCTTTTTTATGCTCTATTCTACCAGACTCTTCTTTTTTAACCCTCTGTAATATCTATCTACATACATATAGGTATATAGTTTGTAGGATATGATTATTTTATTAGATGTGTTTTATTTTATAAAACAATGGATAACAGCTTTGGCTGTACTTAATAATCACATGGGAAAAATAAATGTTGAGAGGTTTGGTCAGAACCCTCTTTTTTTAATGACTAGTTAGAGCACTATCAGGAAATAAGTAGCCTTAACTTGATTGTGCTGTTAGTTTCTGTGTCTTTTTAAAAAATATTTTTCCAGATAGCTTGTGATACTTTGACATTGAACTACTTTAGAATGGTTTAATCATTCAGTAGGCTTACGCTATCCAGAAGAAAAATCAATATGGTAATTTCGTTCCAGGAAAATAACTCTTTTCACAAATACATAGTGTACCATGAGAAGACATATTGCTTTTATATGAATTTTTCAAGGAATATTTTCTAGTAAAAATGGGCACTTTGGATAGACTTTTATTCAGCCTGTTGAATCCTCTTTGTTCCACTTCAGGAACATAATCAAGTCTTTTTTATATTATGGCTCTTCTCTTTCTAGTACTCTTCATTATTATTCACCCTATTAGTTCAAAAATAGCATCTCTCATCAGAATTACTTCCGAATTTCACTAAATGAGCTAACCACAACACTCTGAAACGTATTCAGGAAGTTTTTCTCATTGAAACCAGATTGCTGATTTTAAAATACAAATCTGGTAGAATTACCCATCTGCTTACAAACTGTCAGTGGCTTTCTATTCCTCTAAATGTAAAAACAGTTCCATAATATGGCAGATATGTGTCTACAATATCTGTCTACAATCTAGGCTAATATTAACCAAAATTTAAAAGATTTTGAAGCTTCTTTTTGGTGTTTCCTGTATCCCCAGATTGAACCTCTGCAAGTGTCTTTATTTAGTGCCTTTATTTTTCGTGCCCTGATCACTTTCATCATTCTCCAAATTACTGATCCTCTACTCCATGTCCCCAAATTCTTCCTCCAAACTCTTTTGTCAAACCCCATGAGTAAAAATTAATAATAATAAGATTTTTGTTCTCACATGTTAATGTATTTTTGAAAATGTCAACAGGGCACTGGCATTACTTAGGTCAAAATGACAAATTCTTACTGTGGAATTACACATTCTAGAGCATTCTAACAATGGAGATTGGTTGGGTTCATGGAATTTTCTTTGTAAAAGTGAACACTTGCCATGCATGCAATCACTCACTGCCACATAAAATCTCTTACCTTAAAATAAGTGTAGAAAATGTTGAAAAAATATTTTTTGACATGACAGTATTTTGCATAGCAGTGAAAGATTATAACCAAAATTCTTGTAGAAAATTCAAATACTCAATGTCAAGAAACTTCTTAAAAGTAAAGATTGCAAATTACTCCACTGAAAATTAATCAGATTTTATTTCCTCTTTATATAATTAATTAATAACACCCTAATTTTATGAAGTTTCCATTTACAATTTGTAACTTTAAAAAATTGTATTGAGTCTGTTCAACCAAATATTCTCAAACATATTTGAAAATTAAATAATTTATTCCAGGGTTAATGCATGTGGAGCAACAAAAAAGTATAAAATCAGCATAAAGTAAAGGTTTATAAATAAATGTTGGGCTATGGTTTAATACTCAGAGAAATAGCATATTCACAAGTAAAACTAACATCTAGTTTAATATATTTCAGAAAACTCTCCTTAAATGCAATAAATGAAAGCTTTCCAGTTTGTAATCAGGTCTGAAACAAAATTTCTCAAAAGTCTGGAAAGAGGTTTTCTCTGAATTTCCTCCAATGCTGTGCACATTTGCCATCATTTTTTATTATATATTTTGAATAAATTGGAGGGTAGATATACTACAGAGCACTTAATTAGGAGACAAAGATTCTTGTCTTCACTTTGTTACTAAGAACATTGTTTAGTCACTTACCTTTCCAAAGAAACATGAATGGTTTGGACGAAACATGAACAGCTGTTGAAAGTTGACAGTTATGGAATGTTATAGCTTGTGTAAGTTTGGGTAGGTGGTACTTGGGGATATGAGATTGATTTGCTGAAACTAGGCTGGAGGCTGAATAAAAGGATTTGTTTACTATACTAAGGTGTATGTATCTTACCCTCCAGAGTAATGGTACTCAACCTTGTTCAATGTAAGAAAAAATAAAGTTACGATAAAATATACATTCTCAGATTCTGATTTTTCCATTAAAGATTCTTATTTAGTAAATCTAAGATAGAACAAAGAATCCATTGCTTTTAACAAACATTCCATGTAACTCTGGTGATAAATTTTCTTTGAGAAACACTACTGCAGGCCAAGAGGATCAAATACATGTTTTAAAAAAATAACGCAGGAAAACAGATTGAACTATTTCTATTTAATCCTGGGGGCAACATAAATGATATCTTAGTATATGTATGTGTAAAGGTGGTTACATTATTTTTTACTTAAAAAACCACATTTCCAAGTAGAGAAATAATGCTATACATAGTACATGACTGAGAAAATATATAGACTCTATGGCCAAGTATACAGATAAATGATAGATGACATATTAGTGACAGTGAATTTATAAACAATTTGTGCTATTGGTATTGCATGCTAAGACCTGTTAAAGAAATATGACATTTTAATAGGGTGTCATTTTATATAATATTCTCTTTCTAAAGCATTTACATTTATAATTGGTATATAAATGTTCATGAAAACTGAAATATTCATAAGGCAGGGAAAAAGTTTTATGAAGAACAAGAAATTTGATGGATGCTCTGTAAAAATGAACTGTCTGCCTTACAAAGTGACAAATTTTATAATTGTTCATAATGGTAATCTCTTACTAGCTATAAAGCAGTTAGCAATATATAAAATTTTGATGATAAAAAGATTTATCACACTTTGTTGCATTATAGGAAGCTATAGTGCTCATTATTATTTTTATTCATATGTTTTCCTTCTTTGTATTTTTATTCTACTATAAAAGTGATTGTGTATCTTTAAAATTGTATTAAATTATTAAGCTTGAGATTTTCTCTTTTTAATAAAAAGGGAATCCTGAAACATGGATTCCCATCAGTTTCACTGGAGGTTTATAATAATCATTATGTCTTCTAATATAAAATGTCTAAGATTTAAAAAAATCTCCACCGAGTATAAATTTCTACAACATTTTGTTATTTTACTTAGATGTGAAGTTGTTAATTTGGTGAAAATTTACATTACATTCAATATTTTTCTTCATTGTATCTCCATATTATTTTCAAATATTAAAAGATGTTCTTTATAAGATTGTCATATTTTTAGATATTCTGTTTCTAATTCTAGATTTAAAGTTTTCCCTTGTAAATGCACGCTTTTATTTTTATATATTAATAAATATATTTTATTCTCAATAATTCTTATTCCTAGTTGCTTAAGACACTCCACCCATTGAGTCATTGGCCTTTATTCTTTTACCAAGAAAGTGAATCTATACAGAATAAAAAATAACATTAAATTTCACAATTTTTTGTGAAAGATTTTTTTGTTTGTTTTTAAGGTTGTAGGCAAGACAACATTTTGAAATGAAAGTGTTAGATCCAGACTCTTGAAAGACAACGTATTTGAGTTTGATTCTTACAATTTAATTTTATTATAAAAGTTAGACCATGGCTGAATCAAAGTATATAGAGTTTTCACAATGAACCAAAGAGATAGATATATAAAGAGTTTAAGTAGAATTTTACCTCCTCAAAGACTGTAAGAGACAAAACCAAAAGGAAGGATGGAATTTCTAATGGAATTAGAAATTAGAAATTCTAATGGAATTTCTAATTTCCCTAACATAAAGAAAATAAGTATCTAAAATCTACTCAAATTAAGGGTGGAGAAGTGAGAGAGAAAACCCACTAGTAAAAACTCCACAGTAGGTGTGACCAGTCTGATTTCTCAAGGTAGAATAACATGCAAGCATGTCTCATAGAAAACCTTCACTTCAGATGGTGCTTGAAAGAGTCCCTGCATACAGTCTAAAGTGTGAGAGGTTGAAAATGACAGCAGATAAAAAGGGACCTTGGGGTTCTTATCAGGGAGTACTTAGCACATGTGTTCCTCTTGATGTGTTCCTGAAAGACACTTTTGTTTCAATAATATAATAGTGAATGTCAGTGAGAAGTGAGATGTAAGAGTATGACTCTGTGGGGACCAGGGATGTCTCCTTATGTATGACAGCACACATATTTCTCATTTAAATGCCTGTTAGTTTGGGGAACACAATATTATTAGAATCCCTAAGTATAAATATTGGTAGGTCTAAAACTACAAAAATTATTCTAAAAACTGCCTCATACACACCTTAAAAGTAGGTATAGTATGTATTACTGAAAAAGCAAAATAAAATTTATCTAAATTGTTTATCTTATAAGCAACTTTATCCTCTTTCTCTTGCATGTTTTCACATATATAATTAACATATAATATATATTATATATAAACTATTTCCCATATATAACAAATTAGCAGTGTGTATTGAATACCTGAATGAGATATTTTCAGAAGCAATTTAACAGACTTATCTGTGAATCTCTGTTCTCCTAAATGAATATACTTCACATCAAACACCTCAACTCTGAATGCTTATAATACATACTCTATTATACTTCAATAAGCAGAAAGAGAAATGAGCAATTCTGGCCTTATCCTTTTGTTCAGTATGAACAGCTACATTATCCAGAGTAACACAGTTAACACATTTCTCACATCCAATCCTTCAACTTTTTAATATGCAAATAATACCATGTCTTTCTCTGCTGAAACCTCTCCAGTGGTTTCTAATTGTGCTTAGAATAGAAATAAAATCCTTTCCCAAAGTCTGTATCCAACTACATCATCTTGTCCTGACCCAGTTTTTTGACCTTAATTCAAACCATGCTCCTCCTTGCTCACTGGCTCCAGCCATCCTGAACATTTTCTGTTATGAGAATATGTATACCAAGCCTTTTCCCACATCAATGACTTTGCTTTATTCTCCCTTAGATCTTCAAATGTTTGATTCTTTCTTGTAATTCGGCACTCAACTGACATATTGTCTCAGGGAAGAGGAGCTTTCCTCATTATGCTACAGGAAGTAGCCTCCTTACCCAAGTTACACACATACCTACCCATACCCACAGCACTCTGCTTTATTGTTTTCATAGAAATTTTTACTATCTAACTGTACTTTTATTTGACTTCTTGAACTGAGATTTTAAAAATCATCATTATTAAAGGCTAGTGAAACATTTGTTCATTTTTGGTTTGGGGATAATTAAAGGAGCTATATAAACATTAGAAAGTGTAGCCAGTAACCATATGATATGTGGGTTACTACATATAATTAAAAGTTACTAGATCATACATTATAAGGCAGTGAGTAGGGAGATGTAAATCTGGGGATTTAAACTGATTTCATATGGACCATGGAGGGCTTTGAATGTCTTGTTAAGAAGTTTGACAGAAAAGCAATGAAATATTTTAAGTTTTTGAATGACATGATCAAATGCATAACTGGGAAAAATACGTTGAGTGTAGTAAGATAAAATTTGAGAGAATGTTGCCATTTTATTAATTTTTATTTATTCCTTAATTTATACAACAGTTATTTATTGAGCACTGTCCTGGACACTGCAGATACTGTGGTGAACAAACAAATAAAATTCTCACCCATATGGAGTTTACATTTCAATGGAAGATACAGAAAATAAACAAATAAACATAAACGTAAATAGAAAATCCTGAATAATGTTGGATGCTACGGTGAACAATAAAATAAGGCCAAGGAGATGCAATGTGATGTTGTTGTTGTGTTAGGAAGCCTCTCTCAGTCAGTTAATTTTGAACAGAAATGTAAATCTATTGTGGGAGGCAACTATGACACCATGTATGGAGGAATAAGCACATGTTACATTTCTCAAACACATTGCACTCAGGTCCCCTTCCCACTTAAAATTACTGGGACTCTCAAAGAACTTCTGTGTGAGTCATGTCTATTTCTAGCCTATGTCTATATTTGTATTTATATCTACACCTATATGTATATTTGTATCTGTCATCTCTATATATCTGATTAAGAATGAAAACTAATATTCTAAAATATCTATTAATTCATTAAAAAATAACAGTAAGAACCCAGCTAACACAAAAAAACAAGGTTTTGAAGAATCTAAAAAAAAAAAAAGTTTTGAAGAACCTAGGGGCAGGACAGGAATAAAGATGCAGACTAGAGAATGGACTTGAGGGTATGGGGAGGGGGAAAGGTAAGCTGGGACAAAGTGAGAGAGTG
The DNA here is from genome assembly GCF_963455315.2 of Globicephala melas. Classification (NCBI taxonomy): domain Eukaryota; kingdom Metazoa; phylum Chordata; class Mammalia; order Artiodactyla; family Delphinidae; genus Globicephala; species Globicephala melas. The sequence goes on from NC_083317.1 coordinate 33,148,313, forward strand.
GCATGTACATATATACACTACCAAATGTAAAATATATAGCTAGTGGGAAGCAGCCACATAGCACAGGGAGATCAGGGAGATCGATGTTTTGTGACCACCTAGAGGGATGGGATAGGGAGGGTGGGAGGGAGATGCAAGAGGGAGGGTATATGGGGATATATGTATACGTATAGCTGATTCACCTTGTTATACAGCAGAAACTAACACACAGTTGTAAAGCAATTATACTCCAATAAATATGTTTAAGGAAAGAACCCATAATGTGTTAACATAACTATATTTTGCAAACCCAAAAAAATTGATGACAAAAGCGTTTTACATTTTTGCAAATTTCTTTAATTTCAGTCTTAGTAGATCCTATCTGGGCTCTCAAATTTGTTTCCACAACCAATGCATTACAATGTATTATTTAGACTGAAATATATGAAGAAAATACAGCCTCATGCAGATATATAATTGGAAAGGTGAATAATATTTTCATAATACTTTCAGATAATTATGAATACTTTTGCTGTTAATACTATACCAAAACTCTACAAACAGTAGTTTCTTAAAGGTTTATTTCAATGTGGAATCTGAAACCACATAAATGAACTTCTCATATTCTGTTCCTATAAAATCCATTGCTATATTATGTTTTTTTAATAAATATTTTATCCATATATAACTGTATAACATCATGTATTGGTCATTTGGAAAATAATAATGAATTGAGTTATAGTTTTGGCAAATTTCAGTATAAATATCAAATAAAATTACCTTTGTTATTATAACCACCAGACTCATAGTAAAATTCCTTAAATAATGGGAAACTCAATGTTAAGAAAATTCCAAATTCCACAAATTCCAAATGCATGAAATCAATATGCTAGTTTTTTTTTCTTTAAAGTGATAGGCTGATTCAATCTGTTCTTTTTTTGAGAAAGTAGTTGTCAAGTCCAAATACTCATAGTTTTACAGATGTTCTCACAAGTAAACTGGTTTCCATGGGGTGGGAGAGGAGCAGCTAGTTTAGTTCGCAATTCAAACAGTTGTCCAAATTGTATTCCTTGAGACAATCATTTTACTTTAGTATGCATCAGAAATGCTTTGTGTGCATTTCCTATTTTATCACACAAAACGTTAAAAATATGCTTACTCAAAAGTCAATATTTAAATAATTTCTACTGCTTCATCAAGAACACTTTTAAGTGAAACTGAAATTTTGTTTTTTAGTGTGTGTGTTTGGTGAAGAATTCAATGCCTTAGTACAATTTGGTACTGCTGCCTTGACTCCTGCTAAAGTGTCCACTCTTTTTTTAATTAATTAATTAATTAATGTTTTTTAACATCTTTATTGGAGTATAAATGGTTTACAATGGTGGGTTAGTTTCTGCTTCATAACAAAGTGAATCAGCTATACATATACATATATCCCCATATCCCCTCTCTCTTGGGTCTCCCTCCTACCCTCCCTATCCCACTGCTCTAGGTGGTCACAAAGCACGGAGTTGATCTCCCTGTGCTATGCAGCTGCCTCCCACTAGGTGTATATATGTCCATGTCACTCTCTCACTTCGTCCTAGTTTACCCTTCCCCCTCCATGTGCCCACTCTTTTACCACCTTTAGTGCAAATACTAACATGACGGAAAAGGCAAACAACACTGTAATATTGTTATGGAATTGGCTTTGAACTAACAGACTCTGAAATTTTCTTGGGGATGCATAGGGATTGCATAGTTCTTGAGAACCACTGGCACACGTTCGTTATTGGATTGTGCATGAGGGCTGAGATGATATAATCCACTACTTATCAACAACTTTTAAAATTACATTTTATAGATAGAAGGGACATTCTGAAATTAGAACAGAAGAGCAGAGAAAAGACTATAGAAGGCTTACACATAGTTATAAATTTTGCTAACCATCTATCATAGTTTCATTTCATAAAGAAGTTAGTGCCCTAAAAGCTCTGGGTATGATAGACATTTCAGCTAATATCTGTTTCCCAGTGACTGCATATCACCTATAAGGTAGGATATCCAGTGACAGTGGTTCATAATACAATTAAGATATATATGTACGAAAGCCTGACATTCCTGCCAATTTGTTTTGGGAACACCCTGGAATGGTTATTCTTACATATAGGGATCTAGCCAATACACAGAGATGATTTTAACAGTTGTCACTTTCCTCATTCTTTATGGTTCTTCACCACTTCTAAGGGCTTGAGTGGGTGTGAATTAGCTCCTTCTCTTAGGAGACTTTAGGAGTCATTGAAGTGGCCATGTAAGGTTTATATGATCCTGGTAGAAGCCTAATGCATTCCAGCACATACCACAAATTGGCAATCTACATTGTTTGTATAAGTGCCCTCTAAAACAGTATCTGGAAAATTTCCTATCACCGAAATAAAATGCCCTCTGCAGTTACTAGCAAATATCTCTACAGTTATGTGGATATCAATAACCTCATATTGTTTCCATACACATCAATACCTAGGCTAGTACCAGATAGAAAAGAAAGTTGAAAAGTGATAGGTGTATCCACAGACCTTCTCTGAATAGACCAACTCTGTTCTTAGTGTTAAGTGACTTTGTCTTCTCCCCACAGTTATATATTTAGCTAAAAGAGACAGTCTCTGCAACCATGAAGAAAGTCCTCACACCTCCACAAGTTTGCTAGATCAAGTTAACATCTCATGTCATTGTCTGCATTAAATTTTAGTTAATCACAACTTGAACAAGTTTACTTGCATTAGGTTCAATGTGGAAACATTCGAAATGTGGCTAAAAGTTTAGTCAAACTACCTAGTTCAAATTTATGAGAAGCCAAGACCTTAGCACTGTTACTTAAACCCTCTGTCCCTGCTTTCCCCGTGAAGATAATAGTTGTATCTACCTCATAAAGTTGCTTTTGAGATTAAATGCATTAAATATGGATAGAGGATAGTGCCTTTCCCATAGTGACTATTTAAAAGTTTTATTATTATTATCACTATCATTTATACTAGATAGTTTATATGTTTGGTCTTCTCTTGGTTAATTTGACAAAAGTAATTGTAGCATGCCTACATTTATACTTTAATTTTACTCATTAATTCATAATGAATATGAATTATCTACCTATGATATTTAAGTAGTGGGATTATTTTCTTTCTAATTTAGCTTCCACATTTTTGCCTTTGGCTGTGAATCCTGTGGAAAAAATTGTTCTACTTCAATTTCAAGAATCTAAAGTCCAGAACTGGAAGAATTTTCCTCAAGAATTGTAGAGGGAAAAAAAATATAGCCCAGCCAAAAATTATGAACCTCCTTCCAAGACTATCATTAGCTGGAGAGATTGCTTTTTGCAAATAATTAAATCAAGCTTTAGGAGTGTATTGTTTAATCTGTTTTACAAAAGAATACAAGACAAAGCCAAATCAAATAAAACCTTACAACCATTCTTTGGCGAGATCAAATTAGGGCTGAGAACCATGTGAAATAAGCATAATTGCCTGGCAGTGGGTATATAGTTCATTATTTTTAAAAATATGCAATTATAATTGAATAAGGATGAAATAAGATTGTAATAAAACACTGGCAATCTTTGGACTTTAAAGATAAAGGCTATCGTCTCCCTCGTGTGTTGGACAGACATGTGTTTTTGGCAACTACCTTGAATTTTTGCCCAGGCCCTATTACACCCGTCCTTATCTACATTTCATACAGAGAAATAGAAAAGAAAGAAAAATCCCAGTCTGCTGAGGCAGGAATAAATGCATTGTGTATCCAATATAGTTCATTCATTCCACTGAAAAAAATTCTGGCCATTCACCTACTTGCAGTGAAAAAAGATTTATTTTCAGTTGTGAAATTAATTTCTACTAAAATCACAAGACTCTTTTCACTAGCTGACTGTTCTTTATTAAGATGAATAGCAAAACTAAACAAACAAACAAAAAGTGCTACGAGAGAAGGCAAGGAATTGATCTTAACAAAATAATATATATCCTGCAACAACTTGTTTTCATATGGTGACTCTTTTCTATGGGTGAGGTAATTTAGACTAATTCAAATAATTTGGGAAGGGAACACTAGAATATTTAAGATTTCAAAATGATTGATTTAAAGGTGAAGAAGGAATAAGAAGTTAATATTGAGAGTGCATTTAAAGTGTATATTCTCTCCTATATATATTTATATGTACACATATGTAGTAATGTATATGCATATTCTGTTTTAATTTATTTTATATTTTGACTGAATACTAATCATTTCATCACATATGATTACAGTTTATGGAGAAAGTAATCTTTAATTCCATCATTGATTAGAGATTGATGGAGACAGTGAAGGAAAGAATGAAATTCTTTCAAGTGACAGGAAATAGGAGAACTTTTCTTGCTAATAATAATAGTTCTTAATGAAAATATTTGATTCATATAACACTATTCAAGAGGACCTTTCTAATATTTTCATTTATCTATGGAGATCTTTCAGTGTGGCAAAGAGTGCTGAGCACACCTGAAGAAAATTAGAGGGAAAACTAGGATGTAGGACAACACCTATGATAGTGAGAGAATAAATAGTTTAAAGTCATTAAGATAGTAACCAAATAAAACACACACACACACACACACACACTTCCATAACTATGACCTAGTTAGATTTCTTTTTCTAAAGGTCAATGTCAACATCTTGGGTGATATTTTGTACTTAAATTCTAATTGACAACAGTCTTTATAATTATTAAAACTCCTAAAAATATATCTTTCACTTTCTCCAAAAACACGAACAATTTTCAAAGGTAAAAAAGACAAATATTTCTTTATACGTTATATTTTACAGTGATGTAAATAAGTATGATTATCTGATAGAAGAGAGTTAAGTAAGATAAAGTATTTCTACATGAGTCATTTTTTCCAGTATTCTGTTATCACTTAAATATTAATTATTCAGAGTCAAATTGTTCATTTATTTCTCCAGTATACATTTATTATGTTACTTGCTAAGTACTAATCAACATGCTGGGTCCACAGGAAAAAGCTGACTAAGCTTTTGCCTCTCCAAAGTACTTACAGTTTAGAACAGGATTTATGAATTACCAATGACTTTTTGTGAGTTCTGTACATTTCTTTGCTCTACCTTTAGCTACCTACTTTTCTGATTGCCAGTTCTTCTCCAGGAAGACCACAGAGGGAAAGGCAAGTGTTTATGAGCCAGAAAATGAAACACCTAAGGTATATCAGATGCTATGTGTATATGGTAATGGATCTGCTGTTTATCTGTTTTTCTCCATTAAATGTTGAAAAAGAGAGGGTAGGTGAGTAGATGAGAAAGAACCTGACCGCAGAGGTTAAAATAAATGGTCCTGGTACAAAGTAAAAGAAAACAAAAATTAAAAACAAAAAAGAGCAAACACAACAAAAAATGTGTAGGACTGAAGAACAGGAATTGACCTTAACGAAAGAATATATATATATGAATATGTAAGAAGAGAAATATATAATATACATGAGAATATATATGCAATATATAATACATAAATATATATAATTTGAAAAGCAAGTAACTTGTTTCTGTAAGATAAGTATTCTCTGGGGTTTAGATTATTTAGACTAATTGGAAGAACTGGGTAAATGGAAATGGAAATTTAAAAAAAATTCAGAACTGTTAGTGTACTAAATGAGGATGAAGTTTTCACACTTTAATGTAGAAGAAGCAGACAGAGTGAGGACTAAAAAGAGTTTTTGATTTAAAGATAGTGGCTATACATATGAATTTTTTTCTGTTGAAAGACATTCTATCATTCAATTTTTATCATTTACTATTCTTAATTTACCCTCTAAATTAAGTTGATTACTGTGACTTCCCTGGCAGTCTGGTGGTTAAGACTCCTTGTTTCCACTGCAGGGGGTGCAGGTTCGATCCCTGGTTGAGGAATTAAGATCCCACATGCCTCGAGGAATGACCAAAACATAAATTAATTAATTAAGTTGATTACTACATGTTACATATTCCACTAAGAATCTGAATCTACTTATTATGAAATGATGATTATAAATAACTAACAACACTATTTTAAAAGTACTAGCTTAAGTATATGTTCTCAAATTCACTTTCTTTATAAAATGAAAAAGTATGAATTTCATATTTTGCATATCACATTTAAGAAATGTTTACACACCACAGTTTGGTCAATGAAAGTCACTAGTGAAAGGTAATGGCAATAATTCTCCATCACACACATTGTTGAAGAGAGAACTAGTTTCATTAGTGAATTAAGAGTTAGATTAAATGACAGTGTGAACAAGAAACCTCTAATAATTCTCAGTAAAAACCATTTCATTACTTTTGGAAATGCTTTAAGAAAGATATGCCATATTATATATAAGATATGTAATTTTTCTACATCATGATGTGGCAGGTCCTCCTAGGCTCTCTCAAAGGTCTAGTTTCTCTTCCAAGGCACTCAGCTAGATCGCATATCCCAGTTTCCTTAGCACTTAAGTGCGGCTTTGTGCCTATTTCTCATGAATAGAATGTGAGCACTGTGATATGGATCATGTCCAAGACAGTGCTTTTGAAAAGTGTGTTATACTATTATCTTTATACTCTTCTGGGAAGAGGTGGCCAGATGATGATGAGGCCTGGGTGGTAGAAGAATCAAAGATGAACTTGACTGAATACATGAATATTTAAGTGACAGAAAATTACCCACAAACAGAGCCCTGCATGCTCTGTATCAAGAAGTAAAGTTCCGTTATGGTTAAGTCAATAAACACAGGGTTTATTGGGTGACAAGAGCTAAAATAATTCGAACATGGTGAGCCTATAACCTCATGGTTTAACTATTAATCTTTTTTGAAAATTAGTTTGTTATCAAGAAATTAGTAAAAGCAAGCCAAACACATTCTTACTTGAATCTAATTCATATGTTCAAATGTGTCTCTATTACAAGGTTTGACAAGCATATTGTGACATCTATTAAACTGAAATATAGGAAATGACCATTTTTTGTAGACCAAATTGGTTGAATATAGGCAATTTCATATGATCCAAACTTATATTTAATTTTATATAAAGTACATTTTGTTACCAATCTGGAAAGCAAGTACCAAATTTCAAATTCAACTTTCTGTATTGTAGAATACTAACAAATTTCAATTGGGATTTCAACAGTTTTAATTCCAGAACCTCTAGCATAGGATTCTTTTCCTTAAAGACATTGCCTATGTTTTCCAATTCGAAAATCACTGTGTAAAAAATGTGTTCATGTAATCTTAATTTTTCTCTTAGAGACCTAACAGTCTCCAACTTCATAAACAGTGTCACACTGAGTCAAAATGGAATTTTCCTTCAATTATAACTCACCATATATACCACAGTATTGACAGATATATTTTTTTCCTCATCACAGGAAATCTTCCCTTTCCTTGATGCCTTCTCCCTAACTTTGAATTGGTATCTAACAATTATAAAGGAATGAATTTCCTTTAATATAGATTGACTTTTCTCTTTGTTTCACTCAGTCATAATTTCAGACCTACAAATTCAGACTCCATCCTAATCTTTTCTCTTATCAGAAACACTATTTCTCCTAACCCATTCTTTCTTCTGCCAACATAAAGTAATTATCATTATTTTATTTTTAAGATACCTGGATATATTTATGGGTTGTCATTCTGTCTTCTATATAGATAGTAAGGTAGCTTGAGAGAAGGAAGTACTCCTAATTATAAAAGGTATTGCCAAGGAAGTCTGTACAGTACAGTGGTTAAAAATACAATCTAAGTACAATCAAGTTCAGACTGCCTGAACTTGAATTCTGGTTATCTCTCTACATTGACATTTTGACCTCAGGTAGATTATTTAACTTTATCAAAAAAATAAAAATAACATGAGTATTTAAATGAGCTAATTCCAGTAAAGTGCTTAGGACAGTGTTTTCCAAGTAGCAAATACTTAAGTGTTGAGTTATGTTATTGTTATTATACCGATATGCTTTGGCCAGTTGAATATTATCTGATTGATTTGTAGAACTCTGGATCTCTTTTCTTAATTCCCATTAAGTCAAACAGTATTTGCTTCAATTCATCCAAATATGACCTTTGAGTTGATAAAGAAAAGCTTTTAGTTAAAGATCATTTTTTAGGTTCTAAGTAGACTGAGTCAACAATCTAGCTGACTTGTATTCTCAGAAGAGAAGATGCTTAAACTCCAGGAACAGAGTTTCAGGTTTGATAGCTTTGTGACCTGAAGGAACTCTTCTTCCTTATTCCATTAAGCCTTGCTAAAGCAAGCCCAACAGCTGTCAGGCACTAACCTGATTCTTAAACACTCCCAGTAACATCCCTTCTCCTTACCACCACCCCGACTGCAACCCCTCTTATCTTTCCAACCTCAATTCACTTTTGCTTACATTCATGTGCCTATGAAGGCGTCTTTCTATATGTGGTATTCTCTCTATTTACCAATCTATTTGCTCTCTGCAACTTCATGCAGAGGTTAGGATGGCAGTTCTGAACAGGTATATATCCTCAATATATTTTGTAGACTGATTATTGATTTAAACGTTTTTCTTTCTTTTTTGATAATGGTCATTTTTGTCTCACATTAGAAAGTTTTCATGTATAAATATTTTGGAACCTAAAAATATATAATGTAATATATATTTGAAACATATATTATATATTGATGTATTTATAATATATAAATTTGATACTAACAAATTTACTTTTAAACCAGGTTTAAACTTTTTCTTTTTCTTCTGTACATTATTATCATATAGCAGTGTTGGAATATAATTTAACTAACCATCCCTTCAGAAGTGCTTGTGGGCCCTTTGTAATAATATTCATTATGAGTATGGCATTTAAAGCAGTCATAATTTTCATAAGGTGAAAATTATATTAAACCTCCTTGAAGAGAAAAGGGAGGTAAGATTTAGCTAAATCTTCTATTAAGTGGCTAAAAGCTTATGGGTTAGAGTTGGATAAACCTGTGTTTGAATCACAGAATTCTCACTTATAAACCTTCGGCAAGTTTATTCAACTGAAAATTGGGGCTAGTAATATCAAACTTTTTGGCTTGTTATATGGATTACATGAGATAAATTTGTTAAAAATGATAATAGCTAACATCGTTACTACAGTCAAAAAAAAGTACTCTTCCATACTAGCTTTAGGAAGGCACCATGCTCAGCTTAGCATTTTGCTTCATTTTTGATGAATTGTTTCAATTGTTATATTGGCACCAGGGCTGTTTTCATTAGGACAGAGCCCCTTCCTTTATATCAGGGCATCCCACTGTGGCTAGGTCATTATTTAACCATGACAAAAGTTTGAAAATTATTAGCATGTGGGACTCGGGCCACCACATTTTGCTTTAGCCATTCCTAGTGGTTTGTTGATGCTAATGTATGGCACCCTGTGGTGATTTTTTTCCCTTTTACTCTTTGACTTTCTCTTTTGTAACATTTCACATGTGGAGCTGGAGTGATTAATATTTTATGCAGTTGTTCTTATGTGCAGCATGATGCTGTGGTTCCATTCAGCTCTCCGGTAGTTCTGCTGCCACTGAAAGGTAACTAATAGCTCGAGCTGGGCCTCTCATGGCTCTGGGAGGTCTCCTGCGAAAACGAAACAGACAATATCTTGTCACATCATAAATTTATAAGGAGTTAATTAAAGGCTTTCCCTTGCATCTTAAACACATTCGGAGTCCCATATCACAAGGAATGATTCCTGTTTAATTACCAATGGCTTGTAAAAATTTGCGGCTCAGCGAGTATTTTAATGTCAGGCAGATTATTAGTACAAATGGAAAACTGTGCCTGGAAAATGTCCAAAGAATATAAACTTGCATCAAACTATGTGCATATATTTTTCTCTTATTTTTGGAGACATATAATTTAATTTTAAAACTTTTGAAACTGTCATCATAAGTATTTATGACTTTTATCACATTAAACTATAAGACTGAATATTCATTTATTACAGTCTGCATTTTCTTAATCAGTATACTCTATTAACTACCATTTCTTGCTGTTTTCTATAAGTAAATGCATGTTCTACAATTATGCTGCTGGAGGATTATTGGTCAGTTTTTAGAGACATCCAAGAAATGCTGTGGGAACATAGGTTTCAATTCTGATATGGGAAATTGTCAATTATTATATATTTTATTGGGAAGAGAACATGATAAAATCAAATTCTAACACGGTTCAGAAAAATTAAAAATAGTTTAAAAATTAATCTGGAGGAAATTTACCCTAAAAGACATTTTGATGATCCCTATTAGATAAATTATTTGAGCTAATGTATAATGGATACTCCATTTAAGTGCTCGTATCAGAAGCCCTGGAGCTGTTTCTAGTGATCTCAGTAGATTACATCTCTTCCAATGACAATCAAAATTATAATAAGTAACTATGAGGCATGGTGAAGTTATTAGGTAATATAAACAGATTTTTTTTTCAGCACCTGACCATTGATTATTTAGATATATATGTTTATTTGAGCAGGCCACATTGGCAGTTTATAACTTACACAGAAGCACAAGAGTAAAATATATCCCTATGTTGATTTTAATTTTATTATTTAAATACACGAGGTTTTACTAAGGGTAAAATATAGAATCTAGAAAAAATTCCATTTTGTTACAAAGAAATTCTTAAAATATAAGTAATATTGTTAGGAGTAATAAATGGGTTTTTGTTTGTTGTTTTTCTTTTTTTTAAACCCCTTAATCATAATATATTTTCCACTTCATATTTGGTTAATACTAATGATAGGAAAGTAAAGTTCTCGACAATTCAGGCCCCGTTTAGGATTTTACTGAGCAAAATATCTGTCTATTTGGAGATGGCAAACCTAGAACAACTCCCATTTTAATTACACTCATTTATATTTATGAATTTCTGTTCTATCTCAATCTTCTTTGCGATCCAGGTATAGGCATGTGACTTAGGACCTCATGCATCCACACTAGCCTGTTTTTCAGAAGAATAATGCAGGAAGTGGATGATGTGTGGAAATTTTTTCTTCTAGAAATGCTGGGGGAGGCTCAACTTTCAGAGACTATGCTGTTAGTGGACCAAGAGTCAAGGGAGACACATGGCATCCATGCTAAGGAATATGATTAGTAGTGACTTAGCTGTAGTCATTTGGGGGTAGTTTGGATATTGATCCCGACTGTGTAAGTGCTATGCTTGACTCTATATCCCCCAGAGATTTAGTGAGCTACCTAATATTCTTTTATGCAGTCTTCTTTCTGTTCTCTTAAACCAGAAACATTAGGTTCTGTTGGTGAACAAGTTTGTTTGTATGGAAATTAACATTATACCTAAAAGTAGGCAGTTAACCATATGATGTAACACAGTACAGGTTATGCAGAATGTCACCATCTTTGAAAATATTATACTCACATACCCTTAGTTAGTGATTAAATTTCTTTCATTTTATCTGCATTCTTTCAGTTTCAGGATTGCTCCCTCCAAAGCATCTCTGGTAAGGTTTTTACACATAGTACTACTATACTTTCGCATGGATTTATTCGACTGGTTGGGGTTTGGTTTGACAGACTGGTCTAGAGAGACCCCGAGAGCAGAGGGAATGTGATGGAAAGTGGAATTATTGAATTAGGTCAATGAAGACCCATTTCACTTCCTTCACAATTTTGCTAAGGACTTTTAAAAATCACATCCATTCACCCCATAATTTTCTAGGATGCACTTATATATTTTGCTAATTGTGTTTGTGTCCTTTTTATATAGCCATTAGAACTCTCATGGAAAACTGAATATATACAAGATGCAAAAAAGTATGCTAAGATATCTTTTTTTTTTTTTGCGGTACGCGGGCCTCTCACTGCTGTGGCCTCTCCCGCCGCGGAGCACAGGCTCCGGATGCGCAGGCCCAGCGGCCATGACTCACGGGCCCAGCCGCTCTGCGGCATGTGGGATCCTCCCGGACCGGGGCACGAACCCACATCCCCCGCATCGGCAGGCGGACCCTCAACCACTGCGCCACCAGGGAAGCCCTAAGATATCTTAATCATTTAAAATTTATAACAATCTCATGAGATACGGGTATTACAGTTTGATAGGAGGGAAACTCAAGAGTATTTAGTGACTTATCAAGGTGTGAAATGTGATAATGCTGGAGACTAGGTTCAAACCCAGACCTGTTTGCCTGCAAATTCATATTTTTACCCACCATATCTTCTGCTGCAATCATATACACCGTGATTTTATTATTCAGTTGGTTGCTAAAGGTGTTTCCCAAATCTACTAGTGACAGATTCCTAAAGATCCCTAGATTTTGTGTTCCCAAATGACTACCTAAAGGATCCCAACCATCAAGGTACCAGCTTAAGTATAAAACCAACACCCATGGTACTGTGCTAAAAGCAATCCAATCAAGTAAAGCTTGGATAAAATGTATGTTCTAAATCTGGACACTTACTTACCTTAGGTCAGCACTTAGTTTTATTATAAAGGATTTCAGAAATAAATATTAAGAGTTAATTCTGCATTTTAATACTTAGAGGAGAATAAGCTAATAATCATATGCATATAAATCCAAAATTGATAGCCCAAGTCCTGAACTATTCCCTAAATTTTAGATCTAATTTCCTATTAGACAAATTATAGTGGACTAAATGATGACCCCCCTGCTCCCCACCAAAAGATATGTCCACATCCTAAAACCCAGAGTCTATAAATATGACATTATTTGGAAAAAGAGGTTTTGTAGGTATAATTAAAGATTTAGAGATGACATGCATCTTGGATTATCAAGGCAGACCCTGAATCCAATGACAAGTTTCCTTATGAGAGACAAGTGGAAAAGAGACAAATGGAAGAGAAGGTCATGAGAAAATGCAGGCAGATATTGAAGTTATGTAGCCACAAGCCAAGGAACTCCCACAGCCACCAGAAGCTAGCAAAGGCAAAGATCGATTCTCCACTAAAATCTCTAAGGGGAGCACAGCAACTTGATTTAGGATTTCTGACCTCCTGAAGTGCAAGAAAATAAATTTCTGCTATTTTAAGGCACCAAGTTTGTGGTAATTTATTATGGCAGCCCTAGGAAATGAATACACATATCGTTTTACACTTTCTGCCATAATCGCAAATGTGGTGTATTTGAATGCACTTTATCATTCTTTCTTGACTATTTCTTTGTTTTTCTATCTGTTAAGGAAAAGGCTTAAAGGTTTAGAGATACTTTGGCTCCTCCATTATTTCATCACTTAATTCTATCTTCTATCCATCTGTACTTGCTCCCTTTTACAAGTTTTTTTGTTTGTTTGTTGTTGTTGTTGTTTTTTTGCTTCCTAATGTAAAACATTAGTAAACAGAAACCTCCATTAAATAGAGTTGGGAGACCTGAAGGGGAAGAGCTCATGACCTGTCCCAACAGCAGAGTCCAAGAGGAAGAAGAAAGACCCCTTTCCTGCCAAGGACACAGCCAGTGAAAAGCCATGACTCTTTGCTTACTATAGCCCTCCAAACTTCCTTTCCCCCTGTATAAAAGATTCCCTTTCCCTTGCCATTCAGAAACTTACACTTGGCATGGTTGCAGACCCCAAAGTGCAATGTGCTAATCATTGTAATAGGTGACACAGTATTCTGAGAGACAAACGTAATCTCAGACTTCCTAGAATATTCAGTCTAATAGAGGTCTTTAACCAATAATTACATAAATAAATAAATCCTGATATTTTGAATCTGAGGAACAGTTTCCCCACCTTCAAGATTCCTGATATTGGGAATTCCTTGGCAGTCCAGTGGTTAGGACTTGGCACTTTCACTGCAGTAGCCCAGGTTCGATCCCTGGTCGGGGAACTAAGATCCTGCAAGACACATGGCTAAATAAATAAATAAGGTTAAGATTCCTGATCTTCACCCACAGGATAATGATGCCTCATTGTTCTGTAGGGATTAGGCAAAGGAGAGAGTAGGCAGGAGAAACTGGGTTTAAGAGTGAAGGAATGAAAAATAAAGAAGAGCAGGTATCTTATATAGAAGACTTCCTTAGAGAATTTGGCGAGCAAAGGAAAAGGAAGGGAAAACACAAATTTGAGAAACTAAGTCCTATTTCATGTGGGACATTCCCCCAAAAGGTAAATTTACAGGATTTCCTAGGACTAATCAAGTAATACATAGTCTGTGTGTGTGTCAAATTGTTTTGGTAGCAGAACTTGACCTGAACTGACCTACATGTATACATTTGTGTGTGTGTGCGCTATATATATGTATATGCCATCTGTATACATGTGTATGTGTGCATTCATATAATTTTTAATTTTTACTCAAGGAGAATGTACATTTTGCTTCATAAATGTTAATGTATTTTTATTATGGAGTACTCCTAAAACTATATTGGTGGTGCTACATAAAATATGATATAAATGTGCTTTTATATTTTTAAAATTTGGAAAGTTATCTATTCCAAAACCCATCTTGGACTGTGGCAGCTTAAAAAAAATTAATTATATTGGACATTTTTCCTTTCAAGCATTTGATAGAGCATAGCTCCATGGAAAACGCATAACAGCAGTTTGCAATTGTGGCTGTAATAAGACTTAGTGCAACTTCCTATAGGACCAATGACATAGGAAGACATTGAACACGTCAGTATATAATAACAAAAAAAAGGCAAGAAATGACTTAGGGCCAATCTCTGAGAACTGATATGCTTCCTACACTCAGCCTGAAATGATAGAAAAGGCAGGAACTCTGAGGTTCTGGGCCTCTCAGCCAAAGTGGATACTTCACTACCTGAAGCCTACTGAAAATAACAAATTTCTCCAGTCACAATGGAGGCAATAAGGAGGTACACTGAATAATTTGAATTCTGGATTGTGAAGTCATTTCATAAATAGTTCCTAAATGCAAGGATGACCAGACTGTTAGCCTTGGACAGTTCTGTTTAATCAATATTGCTACTGTGTAATTGTCAATAGTTCTCCCTTTTACTTGCAAAAGCATCTTGATTTGTACAATAATGTATATGTTCTTATGGGCTGAAGTGTGTTCCCCCCAAAATTCATATGTTGAAGCTCTAACCCTCAGTATCTTGGAATGTGACTGCATTTAGAGTTAGAATCTCTAAAGTGGTAAGTTAAAATGAGGATATTAGAATGGGCTCTGATTCAATCTGACAGGTGTCCTTATAAGAAGAAATTTGGACACAAGTATATTGTAAATGTGCATACACAGAGGAAAGACCATGTGAGAACAAATCTACAGCCATCTAAAAGCCCAGAAGAGAGGCCTCAGAAGAAATCAACCCTGCCAACACCTTGATCTTGAACTTCCAGCCTCTAGAACTGTGACACTACAAATGTTTGTTGTTTATGCCTCCCAGTTTGTGATACTTTGTTATGGCAACACAAACAAGCTAATACATATCTCACTGTATTTACTATTTTCTCTCTCTCTCTCATTCTCTCTGTCTTTAATTAATTAACCGAGTTGAGAAATTAATAACAGGTAGAGCTAATATTTAGGAAGCACCAGGACCAGTGTGAAGCAGTGTATCTTTTCAGCATTTTAAAAAGAACAACATAATAACACCAGATTTGTCAGAAACAACGATCATGGTATTTTAAGGATTTAATAAGTCCCTTCTTTCTGTAGATAATAAAATCCCAGAAATATGCTGATAAAATAGATTTACACTGAGGCACTGGGGTTAGAAAGGAGGGCTGGGCCATGATTTTTCTAATTTTACTTTTAAATAAATATAATAATACTGTTTAATAAAATGGTTCTAGGAAGAATTTCTGTAATTTAGTCAGAGCCAGGGTAGGTGGCTGACCTCACATGATCTATTTACTCTGACCTTTGTTCTGAATATACTTAAAATAAATTCAAAAGCAAGCAAATTTAACAGGATAATTCCACTTCTCAGTAGTTATAGAAATGCTCCAAGGACCTTTCTGAAGAAACAGATGCAGTCTAAGGGGAGGTCATATGAGCATTTTGCAAAATTGTGACAGCTGCTTAAAGAGGGAATATAGTTTAAATTCCTTTGGGACTCTGAGCCACATTTCAATGCTGATTTAAAGAATTAACTCTCTAATCACTGGCACTTTATATTTCATAGGAATTTGGTAAAAATGCATTATTTTTACCTTGTTCATGGCTTTTCTGTAATTTAACCAACAAACAGAAAATAGAAAAAGGTCCCATCCTTAAAAGGAACAGACAGGCACAAATACTCTTTATTGTGATATTAGGCATAGGACAAGATGTCCATGCAATCGTCTTTCTCCCAGTAACACATCAGAAAGCCCACTTCTGCTATTGGAAAAGAGAGTTTTAACTAGACTTAAGTCAAGAGCCTTTAATAAGACCTGATGAAATTTATAAATCTTCGTTTCAGAAAAATGTACTTATACACAAACATACACTTTCATGAAAGAGTTCCAGTAGTCCCAAAGACCTGCCTTAGAGATTTAACCTGTCAGTTCTTAAAGACTTTCCATGAAGAGTAACTTATTATTTATAATACGTGCAACCATGTGAGGAATAGCTTCATATGTGATTAGAGTTTCTCAGCATAACACTAAATAGGTGATATTCAAAATAGCAAAAAAAAAGTGACACAGGAAATGGTCCTAGGCAATATATAGGAAAAACAAAATACTAAAGAAAAAAATAACTAAGATATTCTGATTTATATATTTTTCTCAGGGGAGTCTGGGAGTTCAGTTCTAATGACTTACTTGTATATATTCTATTTTATACGAAAAAAGATAGATATAGATAAATGGAATGATGTATTCTATGGCTATCTACAGATAGAGACATAAAGATACAGACATAACAGAGATTGAAATATATAATAATTTATCCAGAAAAAACATGCTAATGTACTAAACATTTTAACCCTTAAAACTAATATTCATATATGGCAATTGTTGTCTCCCCCAAAATTCGAATGTTGAGGGCTCAACTCCCAGTGTGACTATATTTGGAGTGGGGACATTGGGAAGTAATTAGATCATGAGGGCAGAGCCCTCATAAATGGAACCCGTGTTCTTATAAGAGACACCAGAGAGATGATCTCTGTCTCAGCCAAGTGAGGATATAGCTCAACTCCCATTGTGACTGTATTTGGAGTGGGAACATTGGGAAGTAATTAGATCATGAGGGTAGAGCCCTCATAAATGGAACCCGTGTTCTTATAAGAGACACCAGAGAGATGATCTCTGTCTCAGCCAAGTGAGGATATAGCAAGAAGGTGGCCATCTGCAAACCAGGAAGAAAGCTCACATCAGACACCAAATCTACTGACACCTTCATCTTGGAATTCCCAGCCTCCAGAACTGTGAGAAATAAATGTTTGCTATTTAAGCACCCCAGTCTATGGTATTTTTGTTATAGCAATCCAAACTGACTAAGACAACAATACTAGTTACACATCACTTATACACTTTCAAATCTATTTTTTAAACTACATGCAGTTAATAAGATCACCACAGAAAAAGTCTGATTTAATACTAACCATCTGAGACATTAAGGAAAGAGGTACTATTGCATATTATCCATTAGAACAGTTTGATCTTTAGAGATACGGAGAGTACAGGCATAGTCACATTTATGAAGAGTGCTAATTTTTAAACTGCCAGTAATCTTTTGTTTCCAAGTTCTGGAAAATTAAACTCAAAGTGTTTCAAACAATCAATACATATATTGGTCATATATCTGAACAATCAGGGAGTAATTTTCCCTCAGTCTTGAGTTGACTCAGACACTCATGTACTTACAGATGGATTTAGTTCCTCTGGTATTTCAACTCTATTTTTCTTCATGTTGGCTTCATTACTAGACTGTAAGTAGTGACATGAAAGATACTGTCTTAGCCTGCTCAGGCTGCCATAACAAAATACCATAGACTGAATGGCTTAAACAGAAATTTATTTTCTCACAGTTCTGGAGGCTGGAAGTTTGAGATCGAGGTGCTAGCATGGTCAGGTTCTGGTAGGAGCTCTCTTCCTAGTTTCCAGGCTGCTGCCTTCTCTCTGTGTCCTCACATGGTGGAGAGGTGGAGACAGAGAGAGAGCTCTGGGGTCTCCTTCTCTTCTCATAAGGGCACTAGCCCTATCAGATTAGGGCACAACCCTTACGACCTCAATTAATATTTATCACCTCCTCCCAGACCATTTTTCCAAGTATAGTCACATTGGAGGTTACGGCTTCAATATATGAATTTGGGGGGGACAGAAATATTCAGTCCATAGCACTCTGCCACTGAGCTCTCTAAATGTATGTCTTTCTCACATGCAAATACATTCATTTCATCCTAACACCCCTAAAGTCTTAACAAATCCCAGCATCAACTGTAAAGTCTAAATGCAAAGTCTCATATAAATATCATTTAATCAGATACGGGTGAAACTTGATATACAATTCATCCTGAGGCAAAATTCTTCTCCAGCCGTAAGTCTGTAAAACCAGACAAGTTATGTGCGTTAAAAATACCATGATGGACAGGCAGAGGATAGACATCCCCGTTCTAACAGGAAGAAATAGGAAGAAAGGAAGGGATGGCAAGCCTGAAGCAAGTCTAAAGCCTAGCAAGGGAAATTTCATTAGAAGTGAAGACTCAAGAATAATTCTCTTTGGCCTGATGTTCTGCCTTCCAGACCCACTGCAGTGGCAGTGTTGCCCCGTGGTTCTGCAGGGCAGCTGCCCCTTCAGTTCAGTGGAGCGTGGCTCCCTCAGTTTTCTGTGAGGGCTCTGCCTACAGAAACCAAGGAGAAAGCAAGCAGCCTCACCGGCTGAGCCTGCGGTGGGAGTGGCAGCCCTCATAATCCTTGAATTGTCTTAGGAGTCATTCTTCCCTTTTCTTCAAAGATAACACCTGTTAGCAGCCTCCTTTCATTGCATCTCATTTCTCGTTTTCATTTAGTCCCTTTGACAGTGTTTCTGTTGCTACGATCTCATTTCTATTCTGGCACCTGCTGCATAGTGGCTGATTAAATTTGTCCTTCATATCCATACTCATTTCTTTATCAAACGGTTGTGCAGCAATACCCTCAGTGTTCTCTTAAGAATAAGCATTCTCCTTTTTTTGCAGTATGGATAGGCTGAGAATTTTCCAAATCTTCATGTTCTGGTCCCATTTTACTTAACTATTCCTTCTTCAATTCATGGCTCTTCTTTCACACTTTACTATAAGCAGTCAGGAGGACGCACCTTCAACCTTTTTTTTTTTTTTAAAGAAGATGTTGGGGGTAGGAGTTTAGTAATTTATTTATTTATTTTTGCTGTGTTGGGTCTTCGTTTCTCTGCGAGGGCTTTCTCTAGTTGTGGCAAGCAGGCGCCACTCTTCATCGCGGTGCGCAGGCCTCTCACTATTGCGGCCTCTCTTGTTGCGGAGCACAGGCTCCAGACGCGCAGGCTCAGTAGTTGTGGCTCACGGACCTAAGTTGCTCCGCGGCATGTGGGATCCTACCAGACCAGGGCTCGAACCTGTGTCCCCTGCATTAGCAGGCAGATTCTCAACCACCGTGCCACCAGGGAAGCCCAACACACCTTCAATCTTTTGCGTAGAAATCTCCTTAGCTTCACTGCTTCTATTACCCAATCTTACCTATGGGTATTTTTTCAAGTTGCTTAAAAAAGATGAAGTTGACTTTTTTTTCTCTTATCTATCATTTCATATAGATCATCTGTGCATTAATTATTTACTGAAATTTGCTGAAATATTTTCCCCTGAAAGAATGAGTTTTGATGGATGGAACTGATACTTGTGTGATTAACTGTCTGCGGCAAAAGCTGTTGGTGCCCTCTCTACATGGCTTCAGGTCTCGCCATTGTAGCACTCACCAGAGGACTTCGAGCAGCTAACATCTGCATCTCTTTCCTCTGGAACTTATTTTGGTGGAGGAAATCCACTCTGCACTGAATACGGTCAGCAGGCCCTGCCTTCTCCTCTTCCCTATCTCCAGTAAACTCCTCCCCTTCACGTGTAAAAACCTCAGCCAATTATTGACAGAGTTAGTGTCAATTGCCTCCCTTTCGGGGTGTGGCTTGTAACTCTGAGGCTCCAGTTCTCTATTGGTTTCCAGAATTTGCCACTGAGATTGAGTTCCAGCTACTTCCTGGGAGATCTGGTTTAGTAGCACACACTTAATTGTCTGCCTTTTGAACAGTGTCCCGCCCAAATCCTGGAAACACAAAATGCGACCTTATTTGGAAATTATTGCAGATTATACTATTTGCAGAGATAATTAGTCAAATATTTTGAGATAAGATCATACTGGATTAGAGTGGGCCTTAAATCCAATGAAAGTATTCTTACAAGAGGCAAAAAATGCAGACACAGAGAGAAGAAAACCCTGTGAAGAAGGTGGTAGAGACAACATATATTGCCACAAACCAAGGGAAGTCAGGAGCCATCAGAGCCTGGAAAAGGCAAGGGAGGATTTAACCCTAGAGGCTTTGGGGTGAGTATGTCCCTGCCAACACCTTGAGTAAGAGAGTGCATTTCTGTTGTTTTAAGGAACCAAGTTTGTAGCAAGTTGTCATAACAGCCCTAGGAAATGAATGTTTTCCCATTTCTGTCTCACTTCTGTACTCCCCTATGGAAGTTTCCTGAAATCATGTTTGAAGTAAACTACTTGCATTCAAATTTTTGATCTAGGATCTAGTAACCTAAATTAAGATACTGAACAAACTCTTGTGATAAGTACTGATTTTCTGAATTTTGATCTGTCCTCCTTAAATTTTCTGGGAACAAGATACAGAATGGTGGAGACACCTTTAACACTCAACACTCACTTCCTGGCATCTCTGTGTTCCATGAATGATTTACAGAATTGTCATCCATAGGGGCATAGTCGAGAGTTTGTAAACAGCTCTTCCCACACTTCCCCTCACATTTCTGAAAGCCAGAAGAATGACAGAGTTGGCAGTTATGCCTCAGTGTTTGGCTGGAGCACAAGCTGCCTGAGCCAGGCTTGCTGTTCTCAGAGTTTGTTTTGGAATAATAATTATTGTTGACTTGACATCGATCCAGGAGAGAAATCCAGAGAGTGCCATCAACGGGTGGGCACAAAGAAGAAATTTCCTTTTGGTCTGTGCTGTGAAACGTACTCTCCTAAGTGAGGGACAATTTTTTTTTTTTAATGTTTCTCCATTTTATAAGTAGTTGTAAAACATGTTGAAGTTGTCAGATACTTGAGACACAAAACTGTAAAGCAATTCATTTTTTTCCTTTTCAGTTGTGTATGTGCATTAAAATACATGCTCACACACATTTTTTAGCTTTATTTTATATTTTAGCTTTAACTATAGCTATTCAAGTATATCCATAATGCCATTTTAAAATGTTTTTAGTATATTTTAGTAATATAGATTAATAAAATGTAGCTACTGAAAGATTAATATGCACCAGAAATATAATCTCTAATTCAGAGCATTACAAAAACTTAAAATATAGGTGAGCAAGTTTAAATGATGGTCGGGTTTCAGATTCTGATATCTCATGAAACTTTCAATATTGAGTCTCAAGTGTTTTCATTTAGTACTGAATGTTGCCATCAAACATTAACCATTTCAGATGCTACCAACTGGTCTGCATTCAGTACACATTCAGCTAATAAAGGGAAAAGTCAGTAAAGAGGGTTAACTAGCTCACAGCTACCATTTCATGTAGCTCTAATTTTGGATAGAATATACTGGCTTCCTAAAATGAGGAGAATTGATTTCTAAACCTAGTAATTATAGCACTTCATGACTCAGCTCCAGCTTTCTAGAAAAACTCTCATATCCCCTTTGTTCCCTTGAAGATCGTCAGCTGTCTCAACCACCCACTGAAGTTTCCCTTGACCTATGAAGTAATGCCTCTTTCATGTTCTCATCCCTTGAATATAGAATATCCTATTTTTAAAATTTGAGACCAGTGCTTCATCAGTTTCAGGAAAAAAAGCTATGGTTCTATGAAAATTATATACATCTTTATATAGATATTTTAAATATGTATACATATATGTTTGTTCACAGAACTATAGCTTACATACCCATCTTTTCATAGGACCATAGCTTAAATATATATATATATATATGAGATTTTAACCAATTGT
The DNA here is from genome assembly GCF_963455315.2 of Globicephala melas. NCBI lineage: Eukaryota > Metazoa > Chordata > Mammalia > Artiodactyla > Delphinidae > Globicephala > Globicephala melas. The sequence continues at coordinate 33,170,384 of NC_083317.1, forward strand.
AATAGAAAATACTTTTCTATCTGTGTGTAATATACATTCTTAAAATTTATGGGAGAATGTCAAGAAAGAACCAAAAATGCTCATTTATTTTTTAATGCCAGATAACCTTAAAGATACTAATTTCATGCAAATCTTATGGAGTATATATAACAATTAAGTTCCCTGTGCCTATTTTATATAATTTATCAAATTTGAAAGTATATAGTATATGTCATGTTTTCTAGTTAACACGTTTCTTTTTACCTTTTCTTTCCTAATTTTTACTTGTTTTAATAATAAAATTATCCACTAGAAAGGCAAAAATCTATTACCTAAAACTTGTCAATATTTTAAGGGGCTATGAATAAAGAGAAATAAATTCTCTAACATTTTACTGATGGTTCAATTTTTCATTTGACTTCCTGTGTATAAATATACAAGAATAAAATTAGATTTTTGTCTTTCTAGTGGATTAAAGAAAGTGCTTCTCATTATTGCATTAATATGTATTCCTCTAGTTACTAATGAGCTTAGATATCTCTTCTATGTATATTAGCCATGTAAATTATTTCTTTTGTGAATTGCCTATCAAATTATGTTAATTTGCATAGATTGAAAAATATATATTAGATTTAACCCCATGTCCTTGTGCTATATTGCATCTATCTTCTTCAAATTTCTTTGTCATTTATCTGTTTACTATGGTGTCTTTTATCGCTTATGACCCATTCACATCCATGTGATTAAAACCACATTTTTTCTTTTGTTGTTGCATATTTTTGTTTTTTAATAACATCTTTCCCCCACCTTAATCCTATATAGATGTTTTTCTTTATTTACATCTCAATGTTCTATATAGTAGTTTTCTCACTTATATTTTATTCCTGTGACATAATTTTATGGCTTAATACATTATTCTCCAAGTAGTGAACTATTATTCCCAGCCCCAATAAACAATCCATTCTTCTCTAACTGATTAGTCCTACCATCACTTACAAGTCCCCATAATATACATGGGTCTATTTCTTGGGTTCTATTGGTCTGTTTGTCTGAGAATGCATTAGTGGCATCAGTGTTATTTATGATGGATTTGCAATGTATACCATAATAGGGAATTCTCTCCTTTGCTCTTTTTATTTCTTTCAAAAAAATTCTGTACAAACTTTTGTTCTTTAATATAAATTTCAGAATAATTTTGTACATTTCTCCACAAAATCCTGCGAAGTTTATGGTTGAATTTATATTCACCTTATAGTCTAGATCAATGATAACTGATACCTTTACTATGTTGTTTTCTATGTATTCTATATCTTTAAATGTTTCATAAGGATTTTGTTCATTTTTAAGATACTGCTTAATTTATATTTTTTCTAGACGTAGTAAATATTATCTTAGTTTCTACTAAACACAAATGGAGAATAATGGTGCTTATTTCTTCCACTGAGTATATATCCAACTATCTTGCTGAACTCAGTGTTTCTAATGATTTGTGAATTGCGTTAGATTTTCTAGGTACAATGATCATACTCTGCATTTTTGTCTTGTTGTATTGGCTAGATACTCAAATCTAATACTTGTAGCAAATTTGTAGCAAAGCTGGAAATCTACCGGTAAACTCTAGTGGGACTTGACAGCATCAGATCTCAGTGTTTGGTATTGGTTCTGAATAAGTTTTTAAATATTTTGAATGCTGTCCCTAAATAGTGTAAAACTTTATTTTTTCCCAATTATAAGTTGAATGGTTCAAATCTTTTCCATTATGTACAGTTATATGTTTTATAAGGTTTATATAGATAACCTCTATTAGATTAAAGAAGTTGCCTTTATTCCTTTTTTCCTAAAAAGGAAATAAATTGTTGTTGAATGTATCAAATGCTTTGTGTCAAACTTTCCTGTTTATTTAGTTTTGTGGTATCTTACAGGGACAGATTTTTCCGATGATAAACTATTTATTCATAGGATAAACACTTTTTAATTATGGTTTATTGTTTAAATACAGCATTGGAAACATTTAGCTAATAGTTTAATTAGAAATTTGGCTCAGTTTCATAGGCAAACTGTCCTGTACTCTTTAATATTTGCACTGCCCGTATCAGTTGTGGATCAAGATTATACCAGTCTCGGGCTTCCATGGTGGCACAGTGGTTGGGAGTCTGCCTGCCGATGCAGGGGACACGGGTTCGCGCCCCGGTCCGGGAGGATCCCGCATGCCGCGGGGCAGCTGGGCCCGTGAGCCACGGCTGCTGAGCCTGCGCGTCCGGAGCCTGTGCTCCGCAACGGGTGAGGCCACAACAGTGAGAGGCCCACGTACCACAAAAAAAAAAAAAAAAAAAAAAGGCCATCGAATTTCTCTTTCTTTTACCAATCATATAGTGATTTATCACAATTACTATCATTGTCTTTTTTTAAATTAATTTATTTTATTTTATTTTTAGCTGTGTTGGGTCTTCGTTGCTGCACGTGGACTTTTCTCTAGTTGAGGTGAGCGGGGGCTACTCTTCGTTGCGGTGCATGGGCTTCTCATTGCAGTGTCTTCTCTTATTGAGGAGCACGGGCTCTAGGCGTGTGGGCTTCAGTAGTTGTGGCGCACGGGCTTAGTTGCTCCACAGCAGGTGGGATCTTCCCGGACCAGGGCTCGAACCCGTATCCCCTGAACTGGCAGGCAGATTCTTAGCCACCACACTACCAGGGAAGCCCCAACTATCATTGTCTTTTAATACAGAAGACCTAATATCAGCTAACATTTTCTGAGCACGTGAAATCGTCTAAGTCTTAGACATTTATGAATTCATTTATTCCTCACAAAAACACTATGAGGTAGAAACTATTATTCTCAATTTATGCGAGGAAACTGATGGATCTGTCCAAGGTCACATGAGTAGAACCAGAATTCAAAGCTAGGCTGCCCTTAACCGTTGTCATATATTGCCTCTCAAATGAGGACAGTTTCTTTCAACTTATTGGCAAGAAGGATTTTGTACTCTTAGCAAATTTGAAGAAGTTCCATTATAATAATAATAGTTTGTACTATTATAAAAAATAAAATTATTATCAGGGGATTTTATTTAATGGTAGTCTCATAAAATATGTCTACAACAATTTCTAGCCGGGTAAAACACAGTTAGGATTTTGTCAAAATAACCAAATTGATTAATAATAAATGCTATCCAAAGAGAACTTTCTAGACATTATGTTTTAAGTAAATTGTAGCTAGATAAAACAAGAGTCATAAATCAATACTATAAGGAATGATATAGGTCTGTTTAGTGTTATTTAAACCTAGTTCTCAAAGCATTTCTTTAATATTTGTTTACAGATTTAAGAGAAGTCATTTAAAATAATGCTCCCAGTTGTTTAGCAGTAGTATTATGCTGTTAGAAATGATAATGATGATATTGTTATATTATTATAAAAGACTATTTTTTCGCTCACAGGCCAACTTATTGCACTTATAGAATTGCTCATAATTCATATCAATAGAACCTAAAAAGTATAATTTTCAATAACGAAACAGCATTTAAATCCTAGGTGCAGTGTTTATATAAATAAGGACAAGTCTAGTCTGTTATTTTGAAAAATATTACTGGGAAAATTTGATCATGCTGATTTATTAAACAGCACAGAAGAAACGCATAGTGGGGTTATGACAGTGAACAATTATTTGAAGCGTTTCTGTCTTATCGGTTTTATTAGCCATTATCTCCTGCTGAGTTATAAAATACTTGATGTCAGGCAGGATACTTATTGACAATACTTTGGCATTGTGCTTTATCCTACTAGGTCTCCACTTACTGAAGGAGTGAGAAGAGGGTGGGAAGAATTAGGCAGGGCTTTGTAGGAAAAATAACGTGATAAATTTTTCCCTTACCGGAGAGAGCAATTGGAAAAAAAGAAAAAGCAGGAAGACAATTTCTATGCTACTCACATATCTTTTGGTATTAAATTAAATTACATTAATTATTAAAATTTATGATCTGTATAGTTTTAATTAAAATACTATTAAGCTTTCTGCTGTAAACACAAATTAACTCTAAATGCTAATATAAAGGAATAGAGGTCTCTCACATACACAATTCCAAGTGTGCTATTTTTTCCTTCTTTCAAATCACAATTTAGCTAATTAAAAAAAATATATATTTTACCTGTATATTTGGAAAATATTTAGAAAAAATATAATTGTGTAACCTGAAAAAATCTACATATAATCCTTATGGCTACTTAATGCTAATGAATTTAATACTAATGAATACTAGTGAATATTAATACTAATATTAGTGAACAAATGATTTATTAATATTTATATTTTACAGAAATTAAAAAAATATTTATACATGCTTTTTCAGTAAATAAATGTTCAAATCAATAGGTATATGTGGTGGGCTGAATAATGGCCACCAAAGATGTTCACACTCTAATCTCTGTAAGTGTACTTTTTACGGCAAAATAGACCATATATGTGATTGTTTCGAGGGTGTTGAAATGGGGAGGTTGTCCAGAATTACCCAAGTGAATATGATGTAATCACAAAGATCCTTGTAAGAGGGGGCAGGATCAGGGAAACGGAGGCTGACATAATGAAGGAAGCAGAGAGAGATTTGAAGATATTCAGCTGCTGACTGGAGAAAGGTGCCAAGAGGAAAGGTATGCAAGGAATAGTGTTCTCGAAGCTGGAAAAGGTAAGGAAACTAACTCTTTTCTAAAGCTTCCAGAAGGCGCATGACCTGACCAACAACATCAATTTGGCCCCTTAAAACTCATTTTAGATTTCCAAGCTCTAGAACTTTAAGATTATACATTTTTGTTGTTGTAAGCCACTCAATTGTGGTCATATGTTACAGCAGCAATAGGAAACTAACACAGCATATTACACAAAATAGAAGGTAAACCTATGCTTGCAATTTTATCATAGTAACAGCTAGTCTAGATTAGCTTGCAAACACTTTTTCTACTTTCTGACCTCCCATTGGCCCATCAGCTCTCAGCAATCTCACATTAACTCCTCTTCCTCAGGCTAGTTTTACCTCCTTCACAGATGGTTTGCCAGTTTCTGTGATAAATGTCTAAAATATAAATAACACATTTATTAAGATACAATCCCTGTTTTGCAAGACTAACAAGGAGTTCATAGGAAAAGCAAAATATAACAAAAATATTAAGAACTAGTGCTCTGGAGTTGTTCTACCCAATGCAGTAGCCACTAGCCAAAGGTGGCTACTGAGCATTTTAAATACAGTTAGTTTGGATCAAGATGTACTTACTATAAGTATGAAATACAGACCTGACATTGTTACTGAATGAGGTTTGTTTGCCCAATGCACAGCAAGCCAACTGCTGAGATGCCAGGATTTACAGCAGAGAAGAGATTTATCCATGAGGTAGCCAAGTGATTACATGGGAGAGCAATTCTCAAATCCATCTCCCTGAGGGAAAGGGACTTGGGATATTTATGAGATAAAGAATCAGGGTTGCCTGAGGTGTGGAAAGCATGGAGAAAGGTGATTGGAGATGAGAAAAGGATAAGGTAATAGTCCTCCTGCACAGGTGCAACTAAGCTACAGGCTTCTTCATGGGACATATATTAAGAAAATGGCAGCCCTAGCATGTTCTAAGGGTAGAGTTTTGGGCCCTCTGATGTCAAAAGGTCACCAGTGGGACATTCACACGTGCCCAGTTGGATGGTTGGTGGTCCCAACCAGTCTTTTTTTTTGTATTTTGGCCACACCACATGTCATGCTGGACTTCACCTACTGGAGATCGAACCCATGCCCCTGCACTGGAAGCACAGCATGATAACCACTGGACCACCGGGGAAGTCAGGTCCCAACCAGTCCTAACTGGCTGGAGCCTGAACTGGACAGAGCTGACTCCAACTTCCCGAAAGAACAGCTATGGTAAACAACTTGATTAGGCTGCTTGACGCTTGGAGGACATGCAAGTTTCTGTAAAAACAATTAAAATGAGCTTGATTAGTAAAGGTAGGTTGCAGTTCATTTTTTATTAAGCAACTTACAGTTTAATGGATCTAACTGCCCTCGTTTTCAACACCAAAGACTTGAGCAAGAAAGAAAAACATCTCAGTAATTTTTATATTGATTACACATTGCATTAATAATATTTTGTATATAATGGACTATAGTGTAAGTGCCTGACATTAAGCTTCTGATTGGGTAGGCATCCACTTTCAAAGACATCCATCTCAAATAAACAAATTGCCAACTTTATGACACAGCTACTAACTAATCAACTAGATAAGAACCCAGTTCAGCCCCCACCCATGAAATTCCCCTTTCAGAAACCCCTGGTTGACCTAGATAACTGACACTTGAGTGACCCTGCTTTGCTCTTCCTGTGCCGTAAGTCTCACTCTTATGTTTTAAATTTGCCAATGAAGAATGAAACCTTGAAACCCCAGACACCTCACCCTCGACCCCAATAAAGGCAGAGACCGAGGTCCATGCCTGCACTTTCTCTCCTCTCCCAAGGACCTCGATGTGTGGCCTCTTGTGAATAAGAAACTTTGTTTTTTGACTTCTTTGATGGTTGTTGCTACGGTGTGTCTTGTAATCATAATAAGAATCACAGGGCTGGTCCAGCCAGGACATTGGCACCAGTAGGGAATGTCTGTGAGGGCTGCCTCAAGGAATAGGGCCCCGGTGAGCATCCCCAGGCACTTCTAGCTGACAGCATCCCTACTGATAGGTCGACAAAACGAGGGCTAAATTAAATATAGTTTTTAAATTGTTTTTCCTGTTTCTTTTAATTTTTTAAATGTGGCTATAAATATTTAAAAATTACATATGTGGCTCACTTATAGCTATAGAAAAGTGCTGATAGAGCACAATCTTAGAGATTTTATGGGTGTATTTGCTCCTCTCCCTCCGGTCCTGCAGCTGAAAATTCGTATGTTGAAGTTCTAAACCACAGTACCTCAGAATGTGACCTTATTTGGAAATTGGGTCATTATAGGTGTAATTAGTTAAGATGTGGGCCCTAAGCTAATATAACTGGTATCCCTATAAAAAGGGAAAAGGTCTCATCTCTAGCGCACCCCTGAAAATAATTTATATTCCTTTTTTAGGAAAATATTATTTGCCAACATGCCATGGTGAAAGTATTGTTTACATATGCTGTCCTCTCTATTGGGATTTCTTTTTCCATTCTTATTCCCCTACTTTTCAGCTAAGCTTTCCTTGAACACCTCAGTGTGAAACAAGCATCTTATTTGCTTGTATTTTTGCATATTTTAGAAAAATCATTAATGTCTGAGTTTATCAAGGGCACAAAATATAATATTTTCATACTTTTTAATCCCAGGGCTTAGCACAAAATATATACTCATTTTTTATGAGAAAATGGGTGGCAGTATTTTTGACTTGTCATTTTTATTATTAATATTAATTAGAAGTTACTGAAGAAAATTCTATGACTTCCAATAGATCCTTTATTTCCTCTAAAAAATGGAATTAAATGTTTACTTTTAAAAATATTTGCAGCATTTTCAGTATAAAGAATTATTTTGCTATCTACTTTCTAAACAGTATATATTCAGTGATGCCAGATATATTTCATTAATTGAACACTTGAAACAATGTAAACCCATACTTACCACGTTCTCCATAACAATCTAGCAGGGTAAATCAATGGCCTCCGTGGAAGATTTTCTGTATTATTTTTCTTTGAATCCTCAGTGTCTTGAAGAGTCAATGGCCCATAAAAAAAGAGCTTATAATATGTTGTATGAATAAATGAGAAGGTAGATGAATAAAAAATGTATCAACTTTGACAGCCAAAGGCTGTCAATGAAGTGTACTTGGCACATCTTATGTTAAAGTTGGTATTTTTGAAATTTGGGAAATATATTGATTTCAAGGTTCTGTGCCATTTTTCATTTTATGTGGCATTACAAGGTTCTTTTCCAATAGTGTCTAGTACTCAACAGCCCTCCTCTGAAGTAATAATTATTCTGTAGAAGTTCATGGCTGTATTCTTCTTTCCCTATCTACGTCTCTGCCATTCTCTCAAATCTGGCTGCATTTAGGAGAAATCAAGCTGAACTCATTCAGGAAACAAAGAAGGTTCTTTCCAAACCATGTGATAAGGTTAAATGAAAGCTGCCTTTGGCAGACAAGAGATCTTTTCTGATGAATTAAATTATACAGTGCATTAGGATAGGAAATATATATCATGCCAATTTGATTTAACACATGGATCATGTATTTGGCCCTAGGACTGAATTATATCTTCAATAGTTGCTTTCGGGTTGCTTCCGCAAATAAAATATTAATGTCAAAATCTCTGACTGACACTACCTTTTCATCTATTTATTCATGAAATGAACATTTATTGATTATTACTACATAGAAATAATGCCATAGAGAAGCTCAAACTCTAATAGAAAAGAATGACTTTTAAAATCATGAAAAGTTGTAATAATATATAAATAATGTTTATAAATCCTATGAGTGTGCAGAAGATGGGGGAAATAATTTTTTCTTAGTATCTGGCCATGAATAACGTAATTGGTTGCCTGAGATGACTTTTCAGGTCCAAGTCTTTGGTTGTAATGAGTAGAGGAGTAGATTAAAAATACCATATAGGCTCCTCTTCCCCATTGTTAATGATCTTTCTTGCTAAACCTGTATACAACACTAGGTCTTTATCAATGTAACCATCCAGGCAGACGCTACCAATTAATAAGAGTTGGCTGGCCCTCAAGAGGAAAACGTTTCATCATCTTTGCTGACGTAGATCAAATTCTGATGAAACTTGTTAGAGCCTTACTAAAGAGTAATCTGCCAAGAACATTTAGCACAACAACCTTGAGAAGAACATCCAGTGAGAAAGTCAGGTTTACTTGCCAATATGAATTATATTCAACCATATAAACATGCCCTGAAGATAAATTATATGTATGTGTGTGTGTGTATATATATATGTGTATGTGTGTAGGTATGTATGATGGCGTGTATGTATCTATGTCATGAATATGTATGTATGTGTTTATGCTATTTTGGAATTTCTCAAGTCATTGTTTATATTATTAGAATACAATGTTGGAAAATCAATTTTTATTTTCTAACTACTTTGAATTATTAGATATAATATGATTATGATAAATATTTGCTGAGTGCCCACCTAACATGTATGAAAAACTAACATTAACTTCTAAAAATAGAGACACACTTTAGAAACATTTAATCTTATCAACATTTTACAAAAATATAAAAAGCATGCTACATAGTTGAAAAAGAAAACATGCTCCCAGTGAAGCCAAAATTCACATTGAAGGTAGAGATATATACAACCTTATATTTAGAAAATGGAACTTTGCATTCCAGACCCTATTCTTGGATATAAAATTGTGGTTATTTGTCCGTATAACTCTCTAAATATGATTATTGTACATAATGTCTTAAGAAAACAGCAACACCTCTTCATTCAAATAACTTCTGTTATTTGAATGAAGAGGTATTGTTACTTGTTTTCTACATTGGCTTGTACTTTACTAGTCCATAGCAAATTTTTTCTCACAGTGAGTTATATTCCATTGTCATCACTGTTATATAGTTTTTGATTAGCCATTAGTGGTTTAACTCACCATATGAACGATGGAACTGTTGTTCATGAGGTAAACATTAACTTCATTTATTTTCTATGACATTTTTACACGAGAAACAGTGCTGCTAACATAATTACAAGATGTTCTGAAGCTTTTAATTCCACAAAGTTCATTATGATTTCATTGGAACTCTGTGGATTATGATGGTTACCAGTTAATTTATGCGGTGTAATGAGTGCTTCATTTCATTCACCAGAAATTAAAAAGATGTCTACATTACAGCTTTGTGGTTTTACAGGCTCGGTTATCCTTATTCCATACATAATGGCAGTGAAATTGGTTTCTAGATATGATGCCTTTCAAATTCTCATTAAGAATAACAGAATTAGAAAGAAATTTCTGTCATAAAAAATTTCTAATGCAAAATATTATAACTTACATTATTATTTTCATCTTTTGAGTTACCTATGCAAGAGTATTTTTCAGAGGAATTCTGTAACAATTTATTGTGCATGTTTTCTCTACTACATTAACCTAAAAACACCCTAAAAATATGAATATTTTGCTTTTAGTGAAACTCTCTCTACATATTACACAGTAATCACCAAAATAATATTAAAAGGTTGACATGTATTTTTTTATTCCATAATGAAATCTTAGTTTGTAATTTTCCTTTGACATCTCAGGTGATACATAGGAGAAGTATTGGGCTGGCCAAAAATTTTGTTTGGGGTTTTCTGTACAATGTTATGGAAAACCCCAAACAAACTTTTTGGCCAACCCAATACTTTTGGTGTCCTTATTTTTTGCCAATACAATATCTGTTTTTTTTTTCCAAACTAAGTCATAACCCATTAGCTTAAACTAACAATAACATCAAATCTTGTTTCTAATTCCATGCATTTTTTTTTAATTTGGAAAATTTACAAAGCACACAATGTTCAAATTGTTATAATCTTCTAACCTTAAAATATTTTATTTTGGTTATAGTTTGCATGTTCCTTAAAAATTGTAGGTCATTGTTTATGAATACAAAATACATTACCTTTAACAATTTATCACTAATTTTTTTAATAAAGAGACCACTCACATACCTTCTGATAAGTGTGGATATTGGATATTCTCAATGACAGTTGTATGGAATGCCTTTTGTTCTCCTTGCTTCACTTTTTCTTTTCCAGCATTTCTTTCTAATGCTTATTGTAGATTCATTTTACTACCAATGGGTATTCCATAGCCCACTATAATTTGACTCTCATTGGAAGTCAGAATAAAGGGTTATTTGCAAGGAAGTTTCACTTATTACCTAGCTCCTTCTATCTTACAAATATTGGCTAAGAATTCTCTTTGACCAAACTTTAGTTAGGCTCCCCTGAGCCCATTTTTTGACTAGGCTTCATCTTTGGGGTTTGTCTTTGGCCTACCTAGTCCAGTTGTAGCAAGAATCCTGCTAAGTCAGTTTAGCAACATCTCTTTACCTTTGATCTCTCCTCAGCATCATTTTCCATCCACTGGCACCTCACCCTGCTCTTTGGCTCTAAATGCCCACTTGTCCTTATTGTAGTCATGGTTGAATCCATCTCTCTGTTATTGCAATAGTCCTGAATAAAGTCCTCCTTACCATTTCAACAAGTGTCAGAATAATTTTTTTTTCTTTAACACCATTTGGCTTAATGTACATGGGTTAGTGTTTATATCTATTTCCTTATTTAAAAAAAATTAAGAAATCTCTTACCCTGATGACTTTCAAATTATGACCACCTTAAAAAGTTCAACCACAGAGTCTAAAAGCATACTGAGTCATCAACTAGATCAAAAGAAAAATTAAAATCTAGGAAAAAATAAACTTGTAACTCAAACACCTGATAAAGGTTTTAATACTTGAATATAGAAAGGGCTCTTAAAACCAATATAACAAAAAACAATTTATCATTAACATGAATATGAATCACACAGGAAAAATTATATGCAAATGGTTATTAAATCCATAAAAAAGATGTTCAGACTCAGATACTTCTAGTTGTCTTCCAATAGCCATTCTCTCATTTTTCTTAGCAATAAAAATAAGGTCAGATAAAATTAAATTAAAATAAACGTATTGTATAGTTATCTCTCTTGCAGCTATGTGTGGCCACTTGGCTAGAGGTCTCAAAGAAATATGTAAATGTAAGTGCTGGGGAGACACAACCAGGAAGTCTCCTTTAAAGAGAAGGAGAATGTCTTTCATCTTTCTACTTGATTTTTCTTCCTTTTTAAAACACACCTGTGATGGTTAAGGCTCCAGGAGCTGTTTGGAACATGTGCATGACGTTAGAGACATGAGACTGATCACAATCGACTTTGAGGGGCTGCCACACCAGCCCTGTGTACCTTACTTCTCAATTCTTGTTTTATTTTTAATAGGAGAGAAATGCAACATTATGAGATTTAAGCTCCCGATATTTTGGATTTTCTTATTTTATGCTCACAAACCTTATTGTACATACACAAATTTGTTTACAAATAATGAAAAACACACTTAAAATACAACTTTTAATTATCAATTTATCAAAGATGTTAAAGGTTAAAACTGTTATTTTTGTCCAGGTGTGAAAAAACAGGCACTCATATACTGTCAATGGTGTGGTGATTATAAACTGGTGAAAATTGTTTGAAAATCATTTTGTGACATTTATCAAAATTTTCAAGTTATGTATCTCTTGCCCCAGCAGTTAGACATCTAGGAATTAAAATTTTTCTTCTAAGGATATCTTTCCAACACTTTTGCTTATATATCATTTTCTAGACCTTTAGTCAAGGAGCCACACATGAGATGTAGCTATAAAAATATTTGGTTACAATTGTAGCATTATTTATTATAGAATCTGAGGTAAGTATAGAGTTCATCAATAAGGCTCTGGTAAAAAAAAAAAAAAAAGAAAGAAAATGGAACATCCATTTAATAGCAGACAACCATGCATTTACCAAGGATAAGGAAGATTTCTGGATAATGATGTGGAAGGATATCTAGGAAAGACTGAATAAAAGTAGGTCTGCTAGGTACTCCCTTCTTCAGGATGCCTTAGGCACTCCTCCTATGTGTATACTGGTAGCATTTTCCAGCTGAGAGATAACCTCTAGGGTGTTAGGTTATCCTCAGTTTTTTATCAGTGAGTTCTTTTAGCAGAATACACATGATATATCCTGAAAATATGTATTACTGATAGACTGACTTGTACTGCAGATGGTGCTTCATTGTCTTTTCCGAACCCAAATGTTTCCCAGTGTGGAAAGGAGACTTATAGGAAGCTAAGTCTGATAGTTTGGGGGCTTCACAGATACTGATGCTCTATTGGTAGTCACATTAGGCAAGATCTCTCTTGCCTAATGTGTGAGTCTGTTTGACAATTCAGCCTTTAGTGATAATTCAATATCCAAGATACATTGATACACATAAAGCAAATTTGAGAATAGATTGCATATATATATATATAATTATCCATCTTCTCTTGTACAGATAGGAAGAGCACATTTCAGGATGGATACTCAAGAAATTGTCACCAGTGAGGAATAAACCTAAAGACTATGCTTTCCACACTAAATTATTTTCTCACATGCAATATTAATTTTGACTTGCATTCAAATTAATGTAAGGAAGTAAACACAGATTTTTTAAACTCAAGTAAATTAGAACTGTCATACTACTTTTATTTACATCAAGATCTGTGACAGCTTTGTCATTAAGGTAAATATTGCAAGGTTAGTGAGGAAATTCAAATTTGATTTCCAAGTCCAACCTGACTCAACAGAACTATAAACATAATTCTCTTAAGACTGAGAATCACATTAGAATAAACCTATTGAAATAGAAACTCATAGAAAAGTTTCCTTTAAAAAAATCAGGATTTAATCATGATAATGACAAAGTAAGACTAAGTCGAAATGATACACCTGACAGACCTTTAGAGCAAATCTAGATACTGTTTATATTTTAGTGTATTTTAAGGTATCTAACATACATAAATATTCTCTTGCCTTGTTTTTTTTCATTTTACAAGAAGTTGTTCAACGTTAGGAAGTTTAATCCTTTGTAATCTCAAAGGATCTTTTCCTCTAACTCAAAGTCTCCCATTTTCTTCAGTTTCATGATATTGAAATTTATGGCCTCTGGTCTCAATTTACTTTTCATAAAAGTTTATTTAAACTTTTGGAGCTAACATATTTAAAATTTTCACAGTGTTATATGAAGTTGTATTGTTTGGAAGGGATTAAAAGAAGGGGACTTTTCAGATTATACTCTTCTGTATTGTTTCTGCTATTACAAATATATATATATATGTACTATTTTTATAAAAGAAGTTAGAAATACATCTCATTGCATTAAATTACCATACACATGAATTCAAAGAAAACCTTGTTCAACTGAACAACATATCTTCCTTTCTTTTTTTTTTTTTAAATCTTTATTTCTCCCTTTCAAACACTATTGTGGAGAAATATTGCAAAGTAATAGATTTCTGAAAATCATTTTGAGGTTAATGGAATAGTTTACATGATAAATAAATCTTAGTCAGTGTACAGCTATTAAAAATAAGGATCAAAAATTAGAACTCTATAATTCAGCCAACCTGGAACAAAAGTAATATATTAGACAAAATCTTCATATTCTAACCCGTGCTCAGTCTGTACCTCTTCAGTGTGATAAAAAAATCTAATATTTTAAATTTACATCTTCAAGTTAACATAAAGAAAATACTGCTGACAAACTAAAAAAAGAAGCTTCAGAGCAATAACAGATGACATTATAATTCTTTATATATTAAGCTTTTATAAGACTGCTGATGAGGATGAAGTAAATAGAAGATTAAGGAATCTATTAAAGGAGAATTAAAAGCTCCAGCAATTGTGATAATCACTTTTTCAAAATTGTCTAATTTATAATAGATCATTGTTTTCTGAAAATAAAAATTAGTTTCACCATGAGAGAAAAAATTATTTTGATACTTTTTATGTTACATAAGCAATGATGCTTCATCTAGAACTGGAAGACAGAATTTCCGTTCTATTATTGTTAAAACAATTTCACTTCGCCTCAGGCAGAATTTGTGACAAAATGTAACATTTTAACAAAAATATATCCTATATTTTCTTCTCAGATTTGAATTGAGTTTTAAGCATAATATGATTCAAAATAATCAGTGGTAGGAAGTATAATTTTCTATCCTAAAAAATATTCTATCTTATGGCATCTGCTTTGTCGGCCAATACGTACTGAGTACGTAACTGGTCATAAATAAAAACCAGAATTTACAATACACTTACTACATGTAATGCTCTATAGGTATTTTTTGTATATCTGAAATGTAGTCTACATATCAGTTACATGTAACTTTCTAGAGGTTCTTTCTCATTTTGCAAGTAAATAAATTATAACCCAGACAGTTTAAGTGGCTTTTCCAGAAACGGCAGCTTAGTGAGATTTGAGCAAGGTAGGCCTAGCCCTTTGTTCTAAGTACACTCTATTGTTTCCATGTAACTCTATTTGATATTAAGAAATGAATATTTATAAGGCATCTTGTAAATATTCTTCCATGTACCTAGAGAAGCTTCCATGTACCTAGAGAATCCGATAGAGAAGATTGGAAATATACTCAATAAAGTAAATAAGACATCATAGTACTGAAATCATATGTGAAAATACATGTTAAATTACATATGTAGATTATTTTAATTATTCCTACATACATTTTTATATAAAACATATACAAGAGCCTATCATTTTAGCAAATTGTTCTTTAACTGAATCAGAAGAGAATGAACACTTAATGTTATTTCTTTTAATATTTTTACTGTGATTAAATCCTTAGTAAATTTAGCCCTTATATGCTATTAAATCCTTAGCAAATGTCAAATATTAATATTTTGGCACACAGATCAATTTATGCATCTGCCGATAAAATAAAATTTTTTAAGAAATTGAATTATATTATTAAAGGAGCATAATAATAGTGTTAAAAATCAGTAACTGTATAATGAGCACAAATATGTTAAATTTAACACTATCTTATTTAGATTTATTTTAACTATACTTGTTAAGATTGCTTTTCAATTTAATATTGATTAATTAATTTTGATTAATTAGATTAATTTTGCTTTGGTATTTTATGAGGTTAATTTTCTTTTTTAAAAAGAAAATTTTATTTATAAAATAAATAAAATATATATATATTTATAAAATATTTATAAAAATATTTTATTTATTTATTTTTGGCTGCGTTGGGTCTTCGTTGCTGTGCATGGGCTTTTCTCTAGTTGCAGCAAGCAGGGGCCACTCTTCGTTGTGGTGCACAAGCTTCTCATTGCAGTGGCTTCTCTGTTGCGGAGCATGGGCTCTAGGCACGCGGGCTTCAGTTGTTGTGGCTCACGGACTCTGGAGCTCAGGCTCAGTAGTTGTAGCACATGGGCTTAGTTGTTCCGCGGCATGTGGGATCTTCCCGGACCAGGGCTCGAACCCGTGTCCCCAGCATTGGCAAGCAGATTCTTAACCACTGTGCCACCAGGGAAGCCCTACGAAGTTGATTTTCAACTATAACTTTCTTCTTTATCCCAGTTAATCCAAATAGTTTTGTTTATAATTATGGTTACATTATTTTTGTATTATGACATCATATGTTGTCACACCTGTAGATGTCATAAGTGTTTCATTTCAGTGCAAATTAATGTAGTGCATATGGACAGCTAAATTATTAGCAAATATATCTCAATGTATTTTATGTTTTAATTCAATAGATAATGTATTTTAATCACAAGTAAATTAAGGTTTGATTAATGACCCTGAAGTTTTGAAATGAAAAACAGTAGAACTAGTAAATGTACATCCAATCTTTATGGAGAAAATATGTGTTATTCATGATTTAGCTGTCTGGCATATAGCAATTTAAAACTCCAGGTATATACATCTTTTTTGGAGACAAAACTATAAATCTCAAAAGCAAAAAATCATAATCTTTTAATTAGCTTTTATTGTGTTCTCTGTGGTAATACAAGTCAAAAGGAACTTTAATACAAGCTCTTTTTCATTCCCTTGGCACCTTGCTGAAACTAACTACTCAAATATTTGTAAAATCTATCATGCGTGGCATAGCACACACTTTGGCATTGTTTTATATTAATTTAGTATGCTATAACAAACTGTGGGACATAATTTTTCCCATTATTTTTCTGAGAAAAGAGGAAACATTTCTTTGGAGTTAGGATTTTTTTTCTTCATTGTCTTTTTCTGTAGATTTCAAATCTGTGATTGGGTAAGCCAACTTTTTATTTTGAAACAATTTTATAATTTTTCTTAATTTCTTCAGTGTTTTTTTGACGTATAGTTGATTTACAATATTGTGTTAGTTTCAGGTGTACAGCAAAGTGATTTGGTTATACATATATATAAATATATATTATTTTTCTCGATTATTTTCCATTATAGTTTATTACAAGATATTAAATATAGTTCCCTGGGCTATACAGTAAGACCTTGTTGTTTATCTGTTTTATATATGATAGTGTACATCTGTTAAACCCATACTCTCAATTTATCCCTCTACCCCTTCTCCTTTGGTAGCCATAAGTTTATTTCCTGTATCTGTGAGTCTGTTTCTGTTTTATAAACAAGCTCATTTGTACTATTTTTTAGATTCCATATCAGTTTTCAATTTTAGATTTTCATTTTCTTCCTCTTGTGGTTCTTCTGTATTTTTCAGTCACTCTGTCTCTTGTGTTGGTTTCATCTCTTTAGTCAGTTTCACGTATTACTTCATGTGTCTTCACATGCTGTTCCTGATATTTTTGCCAGTATCTTTTCCTCACCTGCATTGTTAAGTCTCTCAGTAATACCTATTTACTTGTGTTCTGCTAGACAGTAATGATGATAAGCCTAACAGACATCATGAAAAGTAATTTTAGAATAAATTCTTGCAAGGTTAATTTCCCATGCATATTTATATATGTCACTATCCAAGACTTATATTTGATTACAGGACCACTTGTTGAAACTCCATAATTTCTATGGCAAGATTGACTTGATACCATCTAATCCTATCCTTGATACCATCTTATCCTTATCCTAATAATGACAATCTTTAGTAAATTCAAGGCATCCAATCAAACATTACATTTCCTTGGAGGCTCTCTACAAGTATACATCAATGGGCTGGTTGTTCAACTAGCCCACATTGTTTCTACCAAAAGATTTCAGTTTTTCATTTGTAGAACTGAAACGTCACAGGGTTATTGTGTAGACTAAATGAAATAATTTTTGTAAACTTTAAAACAGATTGGCATAGTTCATGCTCAATAAAGTTTCTACCTCCAAATCAATTTCTTTAATTCATAAAGAAAGCAGCCAGCCACTCAGCCTTACTAAGCATTAATACATATTTACTTCACAGGAAACTGCCCAGGACAAAATTCTTTCTCAAAGGATTATCTACTTTGAATGAATTTCTACAAGGAAATAATATATTTTTGTTGCTTTCAGTGTTTTCATCCTTTTTCCTGAGAGTCAAATATTTCATATGCATTGAGTGCCGTTATTGGAGTATGTAAAATTGTAGAGATGTAAGTCACACTAATTGTGGCAGCCATGGAGGTGTGCCACTCAGATCTCCTGCCAAGACAATACCTGCTGGGAGAGGTTGAGTTAGCTGACAGCTTCACCTGCTGCATCTTCTGGTTTCACGTAAGTACTCAGGCCCACCTAGCCCACACTTTCTCCTGGCTGCTTGCAGTGAACTAGTGAGTTGTGTAGGGGCAAGAGACTTTGGCCATTTCTGTCAAATGTGGGCACCTTGAATGGGAAATCATTGCCATGGCCTGGCTGAGACTTTCTCAGATCTGCACTGAAGTGGGAGCTTCCTCCCACCCTCCCTTCTCTCTGACCTCTCTCCTTTCTCAAGGTTCAGCTAAACAAAGAGGTCTGAAGGCTTTCCCTGCCTATCTCAGCTCCTTGCTCTCTTTAGCATTCATAGACATTTCCTTCAATATACTTTTTGCTCTTCTAATTCTTTCCTGGCATCTTCTTCCCAGAGGACAAGAGCTGACACACCGCTGATTTGAGGTTTTACTTTGATCCCTATTAAAGAATGTGCCCTGCCTTAATCATACTAAGCCTGGGTCACCAGAGATAAAATTATGTACATACTGAATATTGCATTTGGTATTATTCAAAATTTTCATGCCATTAAGTAAGGATGTAAGAAATCATCATATTTACCATGGAATGAAACCCCCATTCTTGTGTTTTTCTAAATAAGAATTATGTATCTATTCTCTTACAATGATCAATTTGAAAAAGTTCAGTTATAAGAATCATCAGAGAGCTCCAATAATTTCAGAAGTAAATTAATAAAATCATAGATTTTTAAATCTTTCCCTTCTTACCTTCTTCCCTTCTTTTTTTTAATAGTACATTGTATATCACAGTATAATTTTATGTAACATAGAAATATTGACTTTTTAAAGAGCTCTAAGGGGTCTACAAAATTATCTTGTATACTCCCCTTACTTTATATAAGAACCAATTAAGATTCTGAGAAACTAAGGTCACCATCACTGTCAGAACCAGAATTAAAATCCCTCTCTCTTGATAGCATCTTTTCATCAAAATTGTATAGTACTTTCTATAAATTTATTTATTTTATTTATTTATTTTTGGCTGTGTTGGGTCTTCGTTACTGCGTGTAGGCTTTCTCTGGCTGCAGCGAGCAGGGGCTACTCTTCATTGTGGTGTGCAGGCTTCTCACTGCAGTGGCTTCTTTTGTTGTGGAGCACGGGCTCTAGGCATCTGGACTTCAGTAGTTGTGGCATGCGCGCTCAGTAGTTGTGGCTCACAGGCTCTAGAGCACAGGCTCAGTAGTTGTGGCGCATGGGCTTAGTTGCTCCGTGGCATGTGGGATCTTCCCAGACTAGGGCTCAAACCCATGTCCCCTGCATTGGCAGGTGGATTCTTAACCACTGCACCACCAGGGAAGTCCCAAAATAGTAGAGTACTTTCAACATTGCTTTTGATCAGAACACTAGTCTAAGGGGTTATACATGAAATTTTACTCCTCCTTTAATCATTTCTCAATCAGAACTCCAAATGGTAGACTGCCTCAGGGCACAAAAGGCTGAAAAGTTATATAAAGTAAATCCACATGCATTAGGATTTCAGATAAAGGGAACTGAGGATTAAGAAAGATTTGCTAGTTATTACAAAACTCAGGGTCTCAATCCTAAATTCAATGAAGGATTATTAATGGATGCAAAATGTCCTGATTTAACTCAAAAAGGAATCCTTCACATGTTCTAAGACTCTGCAAGTTCCAATTATCATTAGATTAGACTTAAGTGCCAAAATGCAATTTCCTTCCATTCCTATTTAAAATAACTGTCATTACTCTAGTTCAGTTGTTATATGTTTTAAAGCATTATTTTCCTGAAGACATAATGCATTTCTTTTACATATTACTGATACAATCATGAGATTAACAACTTTTTATTTGGTTAATATCCATGCATACCACAACACCTTGTTTTCTCATACCTTATGCTAATACACACTAATCTTTTAATCCTATAGAGAGCTACAAGTGTGAATTGGGTGGGACAAAAAAATCCTGTGTGCTCAATATATGTTAATGCCAGAGGGATAGAGAATGAGCTGTTTTGTATGTAAATTTTATAAAAGCATGCAAAAAACTTTTTGCTAAAATCTGCTTCAAATGAGAAGGATTTTCATTAATGATGAGAAAACATGGGTCATGGTCTCTGGGGATGCACAGAAGAATTTACAATGGCAGATTCAAAGAACAAAGCCTATTAGGCAGATGGTATCGTGGAAAAAAAAAATGGGGATCATGCTGAGAGGAAGGAAAATTTCAGTCTCTTAGAATGATAAATACAATGGAAAATGCCCTCCTGGAAAAAAAGATAGGAAAATCACATATTCATAGCTAGAAAATTCATAAAGAGTATTTGAATTACAGCAAAAAAAATTTTTTTTAGAGAAAATAAAGGTTAAAAGCCATAAGAGCTAAGTATGTCAGACAAATTTTATGCACTCAAAAACTTAAGTTAATGTAGCTCCATAAAATTATAAACTGAAATTTGACCAGCATTTAAAATTGTATTGTTAGAACTAATTCTAATCTAAGTATTGCCAGATCATACTTTTAAAAGCAAACAGTAACTTTAGATATAAACTACATTTTATTGAAACTTTTATCTAATCATATAATTCTTATCCTTACTTTTCACCCATATTTTCCAAACAAGTGTGTGAATATAACAACAAGATTTCCTAAACTCCTAATTTCCTCACAAGTAAATTGTTGATGCCATCCATTACCAGTTTTCCAAAATTAAAATTACTTCATTATTTATTTTTCAGTTTTAAAACAACTTGCTTATCTTAAAATTGTCAAATACTGAAACATACAAGCAATAAAGTAAAAATAATTTCAAGACCTACTATCCAGTTCTTTTTTTTTTTTAACATCTTTATTGGAGTATAATTGCTTTACACTAGTCTACTATCCAGTTCTAAACATTGTCAGCACTTTTGAGAAAACCTTTCAGATATCACTCTATGTTATACACATTTATAATCAGATAATTAACAAAAATGGAACAAAATGTGTGCTGCTTTATACATTTTTTGTGGCGAAAAACTTTTGCATGATGTCTATTTCATCTATAAATATTTGTTTCTCTTATACAAAGTGTTATCATTTACTGAACACTATGTTCCAGACATATAGCAATGTAAGCAGCATATAATAGGTGCTAAATGTTGGTTGTTATATCACTTAATCATCACAAAGATTCTGTGTATTAGTAATCACTACCTTACTTTATAAAATATTTTAAGGTCACACATTACAATTTTTCCTTGTCTGATGTCATCAGTTGTTTTTAATATTTAATTAATGAATGCAGGGTATTTATCCCAAAGTTATCTAGTCAGTCCTCTATTTATGAACTTTTAGTTTATGTATAATGACTCATCATTACAAAAAAGTTTCATTAGTTGATTTCCCTTTACATTTTTTATCTATTCATAATACACTCCTAGAACAAATTTTTAGCTCAAAGAAAATGCAGTATGTAGATTTTGAGATATATTGACAAATCATTATCCAAATATTGTTCATCAAATCACAGTCATACTATTGCCTTCAATGCAAGGTTGTCAATATTTTAAACTTTTTACAATCAGATAAGTAAACAAAAGTGATCTCATTTTTTATATATTTTCATGTATGTGATCATTAGCTATTTTTATGATTCTATTGTGACTTTTATAATCACTATTTTCAGCATTTTTCTATTGGGCTATTGGCCTTTTTATTGATTTGTAAGAACATATTTTGGAGACATTTGGACTTCCCTGGTGGCGCAGTGGTTAAGAATCCACCTGTCAACGCAGGGGACACGGGTTTGAGCCCTGGTCTGGGAAGATCCCACATGCCGCGGAGCAGCTAAGCCCGTGCACCACAGCTACTGAGCCTGCACTCAAGAGCCGGCGCGCCACAACTACTGAAGCCCATAAACTGCAACAAGAGAAGCCACCGTGATGAGGAGCCCGTGCACCGAAACAAAGAGTAACCCTCGCTCTCTGCAACTAGAGAAAGCCCATGCACAGCAACGAAGACTCATCCCAGCCAAAAATAAATAAATAAGTATAAATAAATTTTTGTTTGTTTGTTTGTTTGCGGTATGTGGGCCTCTCACTGTTGTGGCCTCTCCCGTTGTGGAGCACAGGCTCCGGACGCGCAGGCTCAGCGGCCATGGCTCACGGGCCCAGCCGCTCCGCGGCATGTGGGATCTTCCCGGACCGGGGCACGAACCTGTGTCCCCTGCATCTGCAGGCGGACTCTCAACCACTGCGCTACCAGGGAAGCCCAGTATAAATAAATTTAAAAATAAAAAAAATAAAGAATACATATTGGAGACATTCCAGTGTAACATATGAGTAAATAGTTTTTCTTGATGCATCACCTTACTTTCAATATTTTAATAAAAACATGAGTATGCTATTTGTATTTTTAAGTTGTTCAAAGTTATCAAATGTATAAAAATTTATCAAATGTTTTAACATAAAACATGATCCTTGGTTTTTTTAGAAGGAAATTGCTTAATTTAGAAACATGTGGATTATCTACTAATCTTTTTTGTGCTTAATTTTTAATTTAATTTCACTGTGAACAGAGAAATTCTCCATTTCATTTCAGTATTTTGAAATTCATTGTGACCAGCTTTAAGAATCAGTAAATTATTACTTTTGACAACTGTTCTGTGTACACTTCAAAAGAATGTGTATTCTGATATTATTGAGTACCAGGGCTGCAACATTAAATTTTAGGGGACAGTTTGAATAAAGCAAAGAAAATTGAGAATAACCAAAGGAAAATCAAAGAAGTATGGCCATAACCAAGAATGAGGGTGGGGGCCCTCTGTGTCACATGCTGCTGACTAGAGAATGGTATGATTATCATTGGATTTATTTTCATAAAGTCATTGGGAAATTTGACAGTAGATGTTTTAAGAAGGTGGTGATAAAAGCAGTATCTGAGTAGCTCTAATGCAGAATGGAATAGAAACATTGGAGACGAGATGTCTATGTTTAATTCTTTTATGGCTATGAGAAGGAAGATTCATGTTTCTATCATTTTATTGTCCTCCGCAAGTCTGAATTCTGAAGAAATTTAGAAAAATTTTCCTTTAGATATATAGTTTCTATAAAGTCTTAATTCTAGATTGGACTGAAGTAAGAGTATCAAATGTGAATTTGTTATGATTGTCCTTTCATTTCCTAGTGATTACTATTACTAGTACAGTAATCTAAAAGAATCTTACATAAAATAACTTCACCTATTTTTTTTCCTTTGCTAGTTACTTATTATTTGGACTCCACACATTTGTTTCTGAGAAAGTTATATTCTTAATATACTTCCACAAAGCAAGTGAAAGGTAGGAAACAACCCACTGAGGGAAAACAACAACCACAACAATAACAGAACAAACAAATAAACAAACAAAACAAAAAAATTGATCATTTTTGGAGCCCTTAACCACATGACATGTAAGAATGTAAGAACATTCTATCAACGTTGTGCTTAAAGCACAATATTCCAGCCATGTAAGTTCTTGTCTCTATATCTTTCATGTGGGATGCTTTAACTTGTAAAATATGAAACTGTAAATAAATAGATATATTTTACAGCATATAATTCCTGAAATAGAATAGGTGATTGTCCTTTGGGGACATGGAATGCCTGCAGGGAAAATCAAAAGGTAATAACACAGTAAAGATTTTCCCATTGAAGTGAGACTACAGGTGGCAATTTGCACCAGGAAACTGCAAAGAACAAATGTAAGGTACAATCATTAAAAACACTATTTTTTCACAAATGCTTTGTATTTCTATGCTGCTCTAGTGTACTGTTTTTATTTGAGTTTCAAGATATTTTATTTTAACTTAAGCAGTTATCATTTCCTGGTCTACAGTAGTAATTACAGCCAGACTTACATATAATCACAAAGGCCAGTTGTGTGGATCACACTGCATTGGAAGTATTGTAAAAAATCATTCCACACACAAAAATCTTCCCAACTCTGGGACTATACACTATTAGCAAAATTCTTTTAAAAAGTCCATTTCATGTAATTGATGGGTTTTTTTGTTTTGTTTTTCTGTTAACCTGTGTTATTTTAAGCTTTATTTGCATGGATAATACATTGTGCCATTAATCTCTTAGCACTAAAAAGTCACTCTCTTTTAACTTTTGTCATCGTAAAACAGGGGTAACAATTACATCTGTCCCCATAAGATTGTTTTAAAAATTAATTTACTTTCTAAAAATGTTCCTGATATAAAATGTGTTCAATACATGTTAGTATTACCTTCTCATATCTTCTATTTATTGAAACCTCTACATTTCAGGAGTATTTCAGTTAATCCAGACAATAATCTTATTAGTAGGTAATATTGCTGTCCACTTTTTACATAATTTATACATTTACAAGAGATAAACTAGGATTTGAAAGCTCGACCACAGGCAGAGCTGTTAAATGTTGTAATCATTCTGCTAATTGTCTTTTAGTTAGTCTTCAATGTCCATGTATACTGCATCTCAAATTATCTATAATTTTCTCATCCAAGTAGAAAGATCTTATAGAAGGAGAACTCAGGAAGTTCAAAGAAAAAATACTTTGAGAAACTGAAAATATTGTTTAATATGAGGATTGAGAAATTTTCACTGAATTTGTTAAGAAGCACTTATAATTATTAATATAAATTTTTAGTAGAATACTTGAACAGAAGCCAAATTTTAGGAATATCAGAAAAAAAATTATATGCCCAGTGGGTGGAAATAATGGGTATGCAATACACTTTGCTAATTCCCACCTTTACAGAGCATTTACTCTGGATTAGGTACAAGTTTAAGGAGTTTATCAAGAATAGACACACAAAAAAGCCCAATTAGGCTGCATCTGGAATTAATACATTTACAGAGGATGTAGGCATACAAACATGAGAAAATATATATAATTGACTCTTTTATTCATAAAGTTTTCCAATAGCTCTTTATTCAATCAGTTGATTTTAACACAAAAAAAACAAATCTAGATATGAATATTTGGCTACGGTCTATCTTGA